>NC_085085.1:12291984-12531984 GCF_963422355.1 Corticium candelabrum
GCTTATGATACAGTATATATATATATATATATATATATACAAATAGCGCGAATCTAACGGTATGTTTGTCTGTAAGGACCGAATGGGAAGCCGGTCACCGTCGACGTTGGTCAGTGTGCTGGTTCTTGCACGAGTTCGCAGTTTTATTGGGACTCTAAACCAATCGGTGGCGACGACCGGTACACTGGACAGGAACCGTCGTCGCCTAGCCCGTTGTTTCTCGCCAGTTCGTACTTGACCGGTCGACCGCTCAATTTGTTCTTCGACTCGACGCCCATTCCGATCGACCGCATATTTGGTCACACGATCAAATTACCGTTTAACTGTCGAGACGTAACTCGCATTAAACTCAAGTTTTGCCTCAATGCGTCGAGGAGTTCTCTGACGACTACGGATCACATCGCAATCTGGGACCCCCAACCGGGCAACGACCTGGCTTTATGGGCGCCGCGCTTGACGACACTGTACGGTCAATGGAATCCGAACGACAACGGCTGCCTCGAGCAAACGTTTTCGGCCGGTGACTTGACGGGGGTTGTTGAATACGTCAACACGTACAGAGAGCTGAACGTTGGCGTGGACGACGATACCGGCGTGAACTACCTTCAATTGCAAGTATGGTACGACAGATTGCCGAAAGTCTGTCAACCTGCCAAGACGACAAAGGTGAAGGTCGCTCTTGCAACGGGAGTGCAAACCGTCGACAAGATATTGGAGTGCGAGTGTTCTACGAGCAAGGTCGGACCGTGCAGTCGCAAGCCAAAGCCCAAATTGGAGGTCTTCTTTCACAACTCCGTTTTCGAACAGACCGTCGACGTCGGACGGTGCGTCGGCCATTGCAGCTTCGTTTTTGTACCGTGGTGGCCAGCAGAGAAATCGTACGACGTCGTCGTCTTGGCTACCGATCCTACAAATGCCACAAGGAAAATAAACCAAACAATACTCGGTGAGAATAACTAGGACACACACATTGATTTGAACCCAGAAGTCTATTAATTTGTCTTGATGCTTCTACAGCTCCACAGAGAGACCTGAAGTGTCAGCCGTACAGAACAAAAGAAGTGACCATCCGTGGACCGAACGGTTCGTATCTTAGCTTACATTTCCTAGTGCAATGTGACGTCACGTGCACTGTTTCGACCGTCTTGTTGCTGCAGGACCAATCTGCGTCGAGATGATTGACGAATGCCGATGCAACGACAACTGCTATAAAATGGCTCACTTTCAAGAGTTCGTTGAAGTAATTCGACTAAACAACCAACTCACCGCAGAACGACGTCGGGTAAGTCGAATCTCAGAGCAAATATGACAGAAGCCGGTCTGTATGCTACAGCCGGTACCCATGCACCGCGGTCACGTGGAAACGTTTTGTCCAATAGCAATTTTTCTTAATATTGATTTGCGAGCGAAGCGAGCGAGTTTTCTCTACGTCATGGGAGCACTCTGAATGTCCGTTGTCTGTGCGTCACTACTCCTACACCCTGGGTGAATCGTTTAGGAATTGATAAATTCGAATCGATCTTTCCTAGTTTTGAAGAAGGTAAACATAAATAGCTTACGTCATGTGACGTCATCATTGGAGACGTTTGTATGAAAACTATGCTCACTTATGTGCGCTGCATCACCCCTACACCCAGGGGACAGCTGTCGGGTGGGAATGAAATGAGCACGCATTATTACTTTAGTTAGGATGTTATTTCATATGGTCGTTTATTGCAAAAATTGTTATGTCAAGACTAAGCGGCGTGTTCTGTTCTCTCTTTTAGATTTTCAACATCGGCAAGTGTGTCGGCGCGTGTAGCAATGACGGGCGAGACGATGGCGTCATGTATCTGGATGACGACTGTCCTTTCAAGTGCATCCCCACACGATACATCAATCACAAACCGTTCTTGCTACGCGACGGTACCTTCAAGACGGTGTCCGAAATCAGTGATTGCGATTGTTCACAAGTTGGCAGATAGGAAGGCAATGAGTTGCGGTCAGAACGGCTACACTGAAGTCCTAGACCGTGTTAGATATTAAAGTGGAGACTTAACCTCTTATATCTTCCCTGTATTGTCATTTTAATTGCACTTACAAACTTGAAGTGTTGTGTCTACTGAGCATGCGCATAGCTTGAAGTACTGGTAGACATGTGTGGCTTTAGTTTGTGCTGTACGATATCGATGTCTTTTTTCTCAAAATTGATAATACATCCTTACGTGTTTCTTGTCAACAAGAATTACTCGTTTGGAACAATTGCAAGACATGCATGCACGTGATGCAGAGCGGTGGCGTTTCTCAAAGAGTTTCCTGGAAGGCCATGAACGCCTAGCTCTTCTTGGCTGTACGCTAGCTCTACGTCAGGCACGTGCGTGACAAGCTTTTGCTACGTATGGTGAAAGTCGTCACCCTTTTCTTTACAATAGATGATCTCTTAATAGGTTTAATTGTTCTGTAAGCATTCAGGCTCTGTTCTAGTCTATAGTCAAGGTCAATAATCAAGTGGTCCTACCATGATGCACGCATGTTAACTTACAGTATGTTAGTTGCAACAGTTCAGTTGGACAGAATATTTAACTGGTACATTTGTTCAGACAATGTCTGAGTACGTATGCGCCTGATTTCGATTTCGTGCGCCTTTGTGTTTGTTGTTGTTGCTGTTGTTGTTGTTGCTGCTGTTGTTGTTATTATTATTGTTATTTTTGTTGTTCCTCTCCTCTTCCTCTTGTTCTCTCTCTCCCTCTTCTCTATTAAGACTAAGCGGTGCCCTTGCCAGGGAAGCACGCAGCTTGCTATGCCGTGTGTACGTACGTATACTGATGTGTGCCAGTGTTAGTGCGTTGTTAGTGTGAGAACTCCATTCCACATTAAGTCTTGCAACCCGCTTCCACTGTGACATCTGCAGACGAGTTTGAAGCTTACGATGCAACCTCCAGTGATGAGTTTATCGTACTCTAGGTTCTATCTCTAGAGGTAAATTCACTGGTTCATAGTATGCTTTGTATATCATTAGTGATCGAAACGAAATAGCTTTGTGAGCGATTTAGTACAGTCTGAAATAACTTTACATCTTGCTTCGATGCTGTACATAGTTCTGTTTGAGCGGTATGCTCACATCCGGGAGTCTGTAATGCGGTATCGTGTTACACTACACGCCGTACCGCGGTACGCTCCACATCCAGGAATCTGTAATGCGATATTATACTGTCGTCGTTTCAACTTTGGGTCAGTAGGCTCAGTAGTGTACGAATCATGTAGAAGTCTTATGTCATCAACAGGACTACTCGCAATGTGGCAAATGCGATCTCTATCCCGTACTTCATTACCTCCGACTCTAGGAAAGTCAGCTGCGCTGATTTAAGACTTGCCGTGATATTGTTCTTATGCCTTGCCTTGTTTATGGGACCAAGTTTGGCTCTTACTCTCGGTTTGCTGCTGCTGTGATTTTGCGTAGGCGTGGTCACAGTCAGATTATTCTTTCTGCAGGTTACCGTTTCCATGGTGATGAGGCAATTGAAGTTTAGGATTTGTGGCCTCAGACAAAAGAGAAAGGTAATTTATTATTATATATTCTAGTCATCAGTTTGACAATTGCAAGGTTTTCAGAGCTTGACTGTTTGTTGAGAACTCCCGTGAATTAATTAATTAATGGTCCTGGCTAGCCAATATCCCTAGAATTTCTGCGTAGAGATAGTATTGTGACAAAATTTAAATAGTTATATTCACAAACGTTTCCATAAATGACATATAAATCAAAATGTCTCCAAAAACTTTGCAATCCTCTCGAAATAATGTTTGGTGTGAGAGTTATTGCTGTCCAGCTGGTTCCTTGTTCTTGTGTTTCACATACTTTTACTGTAACATCTGTCATTGATTTGCTCTTGAGAAGGCTACATCCAACTGGCATTAGGCAAACACAGGCTGACCATATAATAGCAACTTGATCTCTTGAGCATTTGTTCTTGGACCTTGTTACAGGACATGTATAGGAGATCTTGTGGGGTAGTCGGTCCGGTCCTTTAGGAACTCTATGATGTCTCTGTATTTGGAGGCCCTCCGTCCTCTCTTACTAACACTGCTGCAACTTCTTCATGGGTTGGCTCATTGTATTGACAGCAGTCACGTCCGTGGTTAGAGAGCAGTCTCACTTCGTTTTGTTCAGTGTTCGTTGTCCGTGCATGCAGTTCTTCGGTCAACTTCCGTTAGCAGACTCGTCAGCTGTTGCAACTTCCGTTAGACTTATGCTTATCTACGTATGGCGTGGAATTGACCTTGGAAGTGGAAGTGACGTTTACAAGAGGCGTGGAATTTAACCTTTTTCAAGTATTACGTAGAAAACATTATGGAGAATCTATATACAGCTGACACCTACAGCTGACGTCTAGAGAGCCTCCTAGTGGAAGTTGCACTACAGCTGACGACGCTTCAATATCAAAGCAGCAGAGGTGTTCAGCACAGCGAACGGAACTTCCACTACAGTGAGTCCTCGAGAGCGGTCACAGGTCAGTTGAGTTTTAGCGCATGTGCATGCTGCCCAGTCGAAATCAAACTCGTCTGGCACAGTCGCGCGCCGATCCGTCTATCCAATAGGTTGCTAGCTCGGCGTGCGGACTAATACTGCATGCAACACAAGATAACTAATTGTCCAAAAGTTGGCGCAAAGACTAACTGTAGACAGTTGATATAACATACGCATCTAATGAAACTTTTGATGTGCTGTACGGTCAAGAGTCTAATTCAAATGTGTTGAAGACTTTTCATACTCTAGTCTACTATACCAACTGTAGAAATGAACTGGCACTGTTGCTTGCTCCACACTTTGTAATGGCAGAGTGTGCATGGTTTCAACTTTCATACCATATTGTGTTAGCCTGTCAATTGCCTCTGATACCAACAGAAGCGCATTTTTGTTTGAAGGTCCGACAAAATTTTTCAGGCATTTTATCTAGCGTGTAGCAGCATTGCATATGACATAGATGTATTTGAATATAATATTAATATCAACAGTTGCGGTTCCAAAGGGTAATTTTTCTCCCCGCCCTCTTACGCGCTTCTCCCGCTCACGTGCAAAAAGCGGTCTGGCACCTTTGCTACGGCTGTACCGTTGGGGGTGCAAATTTGGGCTCCATTGCCAATTCGACCGGCAACACTGTTCTTGCTTGTCCCGTCTGACAGAAACGGGCCCGTTCCAAGACGGCAAACAATCCTAGACATTTCAACTGTGCAATTAACTTGCCCAGGATTGGGCTTGTGGGGCTGTACACAACTAAATTTTAGGGTCGGCCGATGGACTGACATGCGTGTTATACGTATGACGCACAGTCGTACGGTAGGTACGCGGTTCGAGTTTTGGTTAAAAGGAAACGACATCAGACACGACCCGGATAACCACACTACGCGCACCAAATACCACAAACGACACCACATAAACGACTATCGGACGTGTGCGTTCGTTCATGAGTTCGTAACTTCATTGGTTTTTGTGCCCCGTCGTGTATTTGTGGGCGCTGAACAGGCAGGCACCGCATGCTTTGGGGAGGCCAGCATTGTCACTAACGGAAAGTGTCCGGGCACTGTCTTGTAACTAGACAATTTGCATCAAACATCCGTCATGGCTTCTTGGATGTATAATGTAACAAGCGGCTCTGACTATGCTTCCAATAGAATTCATGCATGTTTGCTTATCAAACAGTGCAGTTGCATGTCTACCGATCAATTATTATGTGAAAACAAGCGTGCGGGAAGTGTGTACTGGTGGTAGTTCTGCCTTACCGTCAGTCGACCACTAAAACCCCCAAACAAAGGATCCGAATACGGATGCCGTCTAGACCGGCTGATGAAACATTTAACAGTTTTGAACCAGGCTTCCCTGCACCGACGCGTATACGTAAGCTAGATGAGAAAAGTTTTGTTCTTTCTAGTTATTTCTGGAAGGTGAGCTGAGGGTCTCATTCTTTATGGTTTCTATGACGATCAAAGACCGAAGAGCGCACAGTATTTAAGACCAGATACAAGGCAGCGATCAACAGTTAGCGGTTGTGTGGTTGCATACATGCAGTATCGTCTACGGTTACCACAGTGATCTAGTATGCGACTTCAAAACATGCAGTTTGTTTTGCGACTGGTTCTAACGTGTGTGTGTTCATGTTGGATAAGTGCTGTTCCCATTCCACAACAAGGTAGGGTTGTTGCTCTCTTCTTCTCAATGATAGATCGATTGTGTAGAGCAGTGTGATGCCCGTTCTCTAGATGTTTATGCGGTATCTACGTCCATCGCCGTTGAACAAGTCGATGACTCTCCAAGTTCACAGACGACACAAAATCAAGATGTCGTCGCATCTACCTCTCAACCTGATCCCACACAGTCGAGTATTTCTGTGAATTACCAAGAATCACAATCATTAAATACGCCACACCGTCTCTCTCATGCACGTTTATGGCCAACAATCAAATCACCAGTACGCCCTACCGCACCGCTGCCGTTCGTGGAAGTACGTAACCAGAGTTTGAGAGAGAGGAGGAACGTACCGCTGGATGAAACGACAAACCAGGAAAGTGGCGGCACGAGAAACGAACGTGAAGTCGACTCGACATGCAGTGGCAACATGACTACACCGTGGCAGGTTGGCCTGATGATGGAGACGACGGATAACAACGAGAAAGAGAGACAGTGTGGTGGCGTGTTGATCCACAAACATTGGGTTTTGACTGCAGCACATTGTGTTGTAAACACAATTAGAACATTCGTCAGCATCGGATCCACAAACTATCTGGCCGGATTTCTTGGCACAGAAGGACAGAAGACGACAGTCAATGACACGATCATACACGAACACTACAGACCGGCAGATAAAGACAATAGAATACCCAAACACGACATCGCTCTTCTGCGTCTATCACAAGACGTGGTACTTGGTCGTCATGTGGCTGTCGCACAGATTCCTCCGCGTAACAGTTCTCTTACAAAAGGTGGCACATCAATGATTATTTCGGGTTGGGGAAGAACCAGAGACAACCCACTCTTTCGTGAACGGCTGCGATGCGCCCTCGTTCCTGTTGTTGCGCACGACGATTGCGTTGCCGCGTACAAAAACTTAGAAAAACCAGTGAATATCCGACAGAGTCAAATGTGTACTAGCTATTCGTCTAGTGGAGATGGTCCTTGTAACGGAGACAGTGGGGGTGGGTTGGTTCATCGTGGATCCGACGAACAGAAGACTGTCGTTGGAATCATTAGCTGGTCAAAGGGATGCGGCGAGCACTATACTGTTTACACAAACGTGCAGAAGTACAGACCGTGGTTGTTGAGAAATGTTCCCGAACTGACAAGAAAACATCCGGAAGACTAGGATAAACTCAATTTTTAGTATTTCATACAATCTTTTACAGTATTTAAAACAAACACATGTATAGTCTGACTGTTTATACGTCATATTATAGATTTTGTTTTCTATAGAGAGTTAATTAATTAAAGCCTGTAAATTGACAACAGCTGGACGAGGAATGTTTTCACGGGTGTATTTGTTCAGACAATGCGAATGCCCAGGAAGACACGATTTAATGGTCAACTAGTCTACTCAACGACGATAACAAGAAGAGACGCTTTCTCGGGCATTGACAGTGTATAGGCCTGATTCCGATCTCGATCGGTGCTTTTGTTGTTGTGTGTGCGTGCGTGTGTGTACTTGAAAACTGTGGGTCTTGGTGTCGAGTCCCCGAGCTGCGCCAGTGCCCATGACTCTGGCCAAGCTCCAGATGGATTGTAGCGCTGGCCTAAGCCTCCACGTAGCGCATGGAGGCCCTAGCTGTCTCTAGAGGCAGGGGAAGCTATCTTCACAACTGACCTTAAGGTCCACGTCGAACGACGTGTGAAGGGCTTAATTAACATTTTGTTCATTTGTGCGTGCGTGCGTGCGTGTGTGTGTGTGTGTGTGTGTGTGTGTGTGTGTGTGTGTGTGTGTGTGTGTGTGTGTGTGTGTGTGTGTGTGTGTTGAAAAGTTTTAAATAAGACGAAAATCCTGCGCGAGGTGTGCTGCTGGTGAGTCGACCGTCTCGCTACGGCACTATTTGCTCAGTCCAACATGCCTGGCCCTCTACCCAAAAAACTACCCAAAATCTTGCTTCTAGCGGTGAAAAGCCCGACACTAATCACAAGATCAATACAATAAATGAGACAAGAAACGTTAATATCCATCAACATACTACATACATTATTTGCAAATGTTTAGTCAAAAGAACAACCAAGTCGTGAATGTCGTGAGTGTGCATGACTTCGGAGTACTGCATGTACGTACCGTCTCGGTACCAAACAAAATACATATTATTTTATGTATATATGATAATGAACAGAGACACGCAATAAGTATGATATATACTGTACAAGCTTCTACGCTCACTGCAGGGCGGTAGGAGCCGGTCCGGCTGCATGGCCGGACCACTTTTTCTAGAGTGAACTCTCGCCAGAGGCCCACACTTTCAGGACCGTAGGAAACCTGTCCAGTCGATTTGCATTTGTACAGACCATCTTTCAGAAGTATTACCGACAGATTGTCCAAAAATTGCGGTTGAAAATATAGGCAATTAAATAACTAATATATGTATACTCAAAACAAAAGAGCACCTTGAGTTAATTAATTGCCATTTACTTACGGTGCCCTGACGTCATTGCGTAGCCACGTAGTACAGTAATTGTTGGTAATTATTCAAGAGACATATGTGCAATAGGTTAGTATACAACAGCATGCTGGAAGACTGCACTCTTTGACCACACCCTCTTAGCGTGCGTTATGCTGGACCACTTTTGAAATACTTCTTCCTACGGGCCTGGTTCCAGATGGTGTGCATGAATAGATACGAGTCATAGCTATGGAGTGAGACACTCAATGCGTCTATTATGCTAACTGTTAAGCGGACCCCAGCTTAGAACCCAACGTGTTGCACAAATTTCACCAACTATGAGAGTACTCATTACAATGATCAATCGAACTATTTGTTTAATAAATAGATAGTTACTAAGTCAAATGTGTTCTCACACTGGGATACGCCCATTGAAACAAACATATATATATATGTTTGTTTCAAAGGGCGTATCCCAGTATGAGATGTTTGTTTCAATGGACGTATCCCAGTATGAGAACACTTTTGACTACTCGGGAGTGAGAGCATATACTTTCATTGATGACAATTTTTTCAAATTTCAATGCAAAATATTTGAATCAAACAATGGTAAACAAGTCAAAACCTAAGTATGGCTAGACGCAAAAACAGGAACAAATCTCTCGATTTCTGAACGACAAAGAGGGCAGCGAGACAATGAGGTGACACACGAACTACAAGAACAGAGGTGACCACAGTTGAGTAGTACAACGTCGGGGGTATTTTCCCAGCACACTACACACGTTGTAGGTTGATCCGGCCGAGTTGCATCATTCCCGTGCTCTCTACCTTCTTGTCTGCGAAGCTCGGCTTGACGATGTGCAAACTCGGTCGCCTCCCGACGACTACGTTGTCGTTGCCGCCACGACATCCACCAGCGATACAATCGAAACAAAAGACAAGCTCCTCCAACAAGAGCACAGATATAGAAGAGAACTTTCCAACCCTTGGCTCCAGCTCTCTGGCTCGTTATGAGCTCTTCCACACTACGCTCAGTAAGGAAAAACGGCAGTCTACCTCCTGGAGCACAAAGTGTGACTTTGCCATCCCTCACACTGAGTTCTCCTATGCCCGTAAGAACAACGCCGACAGGTAAAGCGGATTCGATCTCCTGGTAGCCCATCAGCTTTTCTCCTACTAGATAGTCTGTCACTATACCAACAGTGTTTGTATTTTGTACTGGTTCGAAACGTTCTCGAATC
This sequence comes from Corticium candelabrum, assembly GCF_963422355.1. Taxonomy (NCBI): domain Eukaryota; kingdom Metazoa; phylum Porifera; class Homoscleromorpha; order Homosclerophorida; family Plakinidae; genus Corticium; species Corticium candelabrum. Next base: position 12,301,827 of record NC_085085.1, read on the forward strand.
TGATACATTGGCAGCTCTCGAGCATCGCGTGGTGATTTGACCTTTACTCCATTGGCATCGTACTTCGACGATGCACACCCATGCAGAGCTAGTGGTACTTCATGAACAATATTACTGACCGTATTTGTTCTCGAGTGCCTGCAAATAAATAAGCAAACGCACACATAATCAATTAATTAAAATTACCAAATAAAATTGTGACGCTTTCTAGCTCATAAACAGTCATTTACATTACAATACAGCGTAAATCTGTTATGTATACACTTGGCACTAGACCATGGGTACTAAACGACAGAATACACAGTTGTGTCTTAATTAGAGACGACGACGGTGGTGGTGGTGGTGGTGGTGGTAGTGGTGACTAATGTTAATAACAATCAACATCATGACCAACAACAAAGTCCAGGCTTCTCAACCGCTTCTATACTAGACATTTCTAGATACAGAACGACTCAAAAACCATTGTATGGTTTTAGGAAAGTTTTAGCACAGTTTTTTATTTGGGACTAATTTTAGTTGTATTTACGTTAGGTATTCCTGTGTGACCATCGCAATAATAAGTTGTCTTTTGAACAGACATAGTTAATTAATGTGCTTTCTACTTGACATAGTTTCTTTTTAATTACTGGGGCGAGCCTTGGCGAGACCCTTCCTATGTGCACTGTACTGTGTTGAGATGTGTGTGATGGTACGTAGTGCCACCGACCGGAAATAACGTTGATTAGAGCCAATCACAGACATCACGCTTTATGATGTCACAATGCAGGTGTAAGTGTAATAGCTGTACGGCTCTCCAGGTTGCTTCGCACCAGTCGCACAGGACTAATACGAGAATGTGCAAACAGGCTCGAGCTTCTAGAGATGGCCAAAAATGCAACTAAATGTGAGAACACGTCGCTTTTACAAAGAAATATACGTTAGCGCTTTAGCCACGTTCTCTGCGATGTACAAACGCGCGTGTCCACATCCAGCTGTGAATGAACTACTCGTAGCTTGATTTGAAGCAGATAAATTTACAGGTAAATTTCTTTGCTAGAGTATCTACGAACGGTATGAGCATAAACACAACAAAGTGGTTTGCATTCTGCATTGCGAAGGTGTACGAATCGGTTTGTGTCTACATTGTTCTTAGTTGACACATCAAGAGAGGAAGATGTTCACAACTGATTGCTGTGCGCCACAGGACTACTACGAGAATGAAGAAGCACTTGAAGTGCAAACCCTCGGCCGGTATGCACCTTGAAGGTAAATTAGTCGCGCTATGACAAAATTGTATGACAGAATGGTATGATGTGGGTAATAAATAAGAAGCATTATTGAAATGGCAAAGGTCGACCTTGAGGTAAGTCACGTGACTGGCTGCTACTGTGTACAACGGGTAGCTACGCAGTCCGTCAGCCAACGTCCCGTAGGACCTCCCTTCTATTTTTTACAACCTTCACTCGTCGGTTCTTTGTGCAGCTTTTGAGGTCGTAACTATGGCCGGTTTTAGGCGTGGCATAGGTACCAGAGCCAAAACAAAATTAGATGTGGGAACGTTACAAATGCAGCTAGATTAGCTAGGCGTTGTTTCTAAATGCATGTTACAAATGTAGTTGTTTCCAAATGATGGAACAAGCCAAATGTTACAAGTCGGAGAGCCTCGACGCTAGGCCGGCTGGCAATCTTCGCCTTACATGATGAAGTAACGTGCGTGATCATTGTTCTGTTTGTTGGTGGGAAACCTAAGTTACAAATGGAGACCAAACAAGCAGCTCACCACCGATTTTCCAGCTCACAAGAATGTAAAAGTCTCGTTCTTTGTGCAGCTTCTCTAGGCATCTTGTTGTTTGTGCGGCTTCTCTAGCTAGACGTCGCCTACTGTTGTAATGAGGTGACCCCAGAGCCAAAACAAAACATCAATGTGGGAAAACATGCACGTGCACAAGTAGATTAGCTAGGCGTCTGTTTGCTCTGACTTTGGATACCGTAAAACAGAAATGAATAGAGACGCACTAGCGTACTTACAGGTTGGCCGAGCCGCTTTGTCCCACAAACAGATGCTGTCATGGACAATGCACGTTCTCCTTCGCGAATTCCCGTCAAATGCCAAATTTCTGTTGAAGACGACACTAGTGATCATTGCAACACCACCACGGCCACTCAGCCACGCACACCCAAAATTCAAGCTGGCAGACTGCAGAACCACTATGCAGAAACACTGTGGAACAAGCAAAATGTTACAAGTCAGGTACAGCTACACACCTCGCCCTGGTTGTTGTTGGGGAAACATACACGTACAAATGTATGTGCTAAACCCTTAAAGCAAAGGACTAAACACCATGTACAGGACGGACGCCCGAATTCTCGTTAGCAGCTACCAAACAAAGCGAGGTGGAGCCTCATGATGACATCACGTTCGTCTATTGGTCAGTAATGACACCACTTCTCGTCTATTGGTCGGAATAGCTTCATTTGCATCTCCGCTAACCAACTATATGTATGGTCGTTGGGTCGTACGTATGGTCATCGAACAACTACTATACCCTCCACCCGGAAATCCGGGCCTCGGGTAATTAATGTAAACAGGCTAGAACTCCAAACTACAAAGAAATTTACGTTAGCGCTATACTTAGACATGCATGTTCTCCGCGATGACAAATCACTGTCTCGGATCTGTCTGTTCTCACTGAAGCTCGCCCCAACAATGCTTTGCATTTTTAACTAGTAGTTGTTGTAGCAAAGTGTTTCTGGTGTCACAAGGTATTTTCTCCGGCCTCCGGGGGAGCTAGCACGCTAGGTTGAAAACCTCCTCCTCAGGTTGGGTTTAGGTTTAGGTTTAGGGTTAGAGTTAGGGAGCTGCAAAGTAGGCGGGAGCCCTTACGGGCAGAAATTTTACACTAGGGCTCAAACTCCGGCAGAGGTTTGACCCTAGAGCCTGATCTCCCCGGAGGTCCTGCGAGGGGGGAGATTCTACCCTGTGACACCGGTGTAACAGCAGATTGGGTACGACTGGATATTGGGTACACATGTACCAGATTTCCTAGGAAAATAAGTACAGCTTTAGGAAATTCAGTATGGTCTGTCAGTAGCAGGAAATCTGGTACTCCGTACTAAATATCCTACAGAATCTGGCAGCGACGTTGGTTAGCATACGACTTTTCGAGAATGCACAAAGATATCAACTAGCAAACGAGCGATATCGTCCAGAAGCATGCAGCTAGTATACGTTTATGTCCCAGCATAAGTTACCTGGCTGCTACGTTTAATAGAAACAACTTGCTGATAGTCGGACTGGCAAGTTTCAGGTAGGCACTCACTCACCGTCACCATACTACATCCGGACTCGATTTCCTAGGCTGAACATATATGTACAAATATTCAGTAGGTACTTGTTATTCTTAGGATTTTAGGTACGGCCGTACCTAATATCCGCTTACCCAATTTCCTACTACACCCTGTATTGTAGTAGTTAATGCTATATCGTAAAGTTGCTACGATTCATTACAAATAACACATACAAAAAAAATAAAAAATAACAATAACATGCAGGTAGGTACTATGTGCTACAATACCGGCAACACACTGCTACAACAACAATTTTAAAGGGGAACTCCCATGAAAATAGAAGTAACGTTCTCATGATAGTACTAAGTGGCCTGATTCTATTGGTACCTTTCTTTCTTAATAGAACTCTTTCTGAACGGAGAAATTGAGCTTCCAACGTGGGGGCGTAACCCTATGGTAGTCGCCATTTTGAGATGATGACGTACAAATATCTTACCGATTGTGCATGTGTTGTCATCAGAGTATATGGCGTAGCTTCCGTACAGTTTTGAGCCCAAATGTGATGACGCTGAGAGCAGTTCAAGTTCGGGAAACTCTCGTGAAATTGATTCGGACACAGGGGACGGAATCCCCGAGCGCTTGGTCAACTCAGACTGGTGCACATGCGGTCAGTGTGTCGTCATGCCCACTGCCTTTGCTGCCAAGAGTTTGACGCACTAAGTTAGAGACTCTGTGGTTTACGGTGTGTGGTAGAACACGCAACTTTTGAGCTTGTCTGCCTCAACTACGACGTTCTGCACACTGCTGTGTCCGCAGTGGTAGATGTCACTGAAGATTCCTTCACAGAACCTCTGAATCACAGGTTTCTTGACACAAGTGCATACGGTGTTGCCATTTTGTTTATTGTCTTTCACTTTACAGGCTTTTGAGGTCGACAGCATACAGGCAGTTCACACATTGGGCTCATATGAGACTGGGCAGGCGTGCTAAAATGGTCATACCATCATGTGTAGTTTTGCTATTAGAAGACCTTTCCTAGAAGAAGGCAAAGTGTACGTGGGGTTTAGGGAGCATCATGATTAGATATGATTTTGACAATAATGCTTGTAACTACCTAATTCTAAGAATCTGCGTCAACTAATGTCCCATCTTATACATGCTATAGCGTTATATGTCATAGTTGTATGTTCTATGTAAATCTTGTTGTACGAGCACTAACAACAGTTTCCTTGAGTGGTCTTTCACAGGTGGCAATGTTGGCTGGTAAAATCACTGGAGGTTGTCTGGCTTTGTGTTTTCGAAGAGGTTGTGGATTCAGCTGTCGTTTATTTAGAACTGCTTTAAGGATTCCTTGCAGATAGCCATAGCTCTTTGATTCAGTGATGGGCTTTGCAACCCAGATCTTGGTAGGTTTGGAAAAAACCACCTTGTATCTCACTTCTCCACTGCTAGTGGTAGCTTGCCTTCTTCCTGTGTTGTGGTTATGATCAAGTGCAGCCAGCTGTGTTCTTGCAAGCATCCCTTTGTAGCTGAAACGTTGCCTCTTAGGACAATATTTAGTGAGAAGAGCATGGTAAACTTCCAAATTACCAGTGTGGCTGAAGTCCGTTAGCTTGTCAAGGTCTTTCAAAAGCTTCTTGTTTAGGACTACCGACTTCAGTGCATCATGTGCAGAAGAACATTTCTTTAACCACTGCTTTCGTTGGCTCTCTTCAAGTGACAATTCGTTGTGTTCACACTTGCCAAAAGATGTAGCATTCTCCCATGAATGGACATTGATCGTATGGTAAATAATAAAAATCCATTTCTCTCTTAGATTTTCAGCTTGTCCATTACATGATTTTGATGACCACCACAAGTGATTTGCCACAGATCTTATCCATGGAAGAAGGTTACTACAGCCCTTTGCCTTACCCAGTTGGATTAACTTTTTGATAACACTTTTTGAAACGTGCCAAACATCATACTGATGATCTATATCAGGGAACTGCTTTTTCATGACAGACGTTATCTGCAGGTGTCTATCAGTAGCAATTTGAGCCACAGTTAATCCTTTAGTTACTAGCTCATTGACTGATCGTAGAAACCCCTCTTTTTCCATCCCAACAGAATAGGAAACTTCGCTGACCTGCACCAACTGAAAATCAACAATAAGCCCTGTATCTTGCTCCACTAGAGTATATGTACAATATTTAGCGGAATATCCAGGGCTGTCACATTGTCCATCTCCCAGTAGGTGTAAAGGGTTGTCTTTGAAGTTTTCTAGTATAGATTCCTGGTGACTTTTCCACGTTTCATTAACCACAAGACACAGGCATTCATCTTGCAATCGATAAAATGATGATTCCGAGATGAATTGCAATTTTATGATTTGAGCAAAGTGGCTGAATTTGCTGAATGTTCCTCCTGACAACAGAATCCCTGCTGCGGTTATAAGATTTCCGGCAGGTAGACCAGCAACAAGTGGTTGGGACTGCCAGTTTACATTATGCCCTTTTGAGCACTCCACTTTTACTACTAACATTGTTCCACTTGTTGATTCTGATTGGCTGACTACAGAAGAGCCACATGTTGGGCAGAATCGGAACAGTTCACTCAAGGAATTTTTGAAAACAATGAATTTTTGGTCCTCTTGACCACCCATTTCGGTATCCGAATCTTGTGAAGTACAAGATGTGTCAAAGACGCAGTATTTCTCTGTTTCACTGTCTGTATTAGGAGAATGTGCCTCTTCATCAGACTCTGTGGACTGACAACTGTCAGTTACTGGTGTTACTAACCATGGGGCAATTTGTGGTGGCTGAAGTTGACTAGAATGCATGTCCTCGGGAATTGGTGAAGATTCTCTCACACAGTATGAATGTTCCTTTGTTTCAGCCAGGTCTCTAAGATCATATTGCGCTGAAGCATCACAAAATTCACGTGCTTTGGTTCCAGGAGAATTGTTTTCTTTGTTGATTTCTTGGTGGTGCTCATAATCATCATCAGAGTCAGACACTCTAGCAACCTTAGCATGTTGTTTCATTACTTCAGTAAGGGCCTACATCAACAGGGTCTGCTCTAAGTGACAGGTTGATTGAAACAGACAGTAAATAGTAACCTGATTGTGTCTTCGTTTCTGTCCTGTTGATCATTGTTTTCATTTGGAGGTGAAAGTGAAATTGTTGGGACAGCATCTGGCTTGAGGTGAATTCGTGGTTTTGTTCCCAGTAATTCTGCTTGCAAATCTCGTTGAAAACAGTCCGGTTCGAAGTGTTCACTGCAGACCAAGCTACTACGTCTAACAGGAGGATTCTGTAATCGAAGCTTTGTCAGCCAGTTTCAGCAGAGGCTTGTTCCTAAGAGGTAAGTGATGAAAGCGCACACCATGTTTGCGATCTCCGTCCTTGTTGTTGCAACCGAACGCAATACAGTAAACCATTCTTTGTAATATAATGGACAACTCACAAGTCAACGGCAGTAGATTAGCTGCAATATTACTTCTACGTAGTAAAATTATAGTCTCTACTCGCACATTACAACATGCCCTATTCAGTCAGCGTGACCGTATCAGGTCGTTTTCAGTCACGGCATTTGTTCCGCCTAGTCAACCTTGTACACGTATGGCCTGAGGTAATAGTAAATAACATTACCACGCATCGTAGACGGCTCACACCCAAGGACGTTCTTAGTGAGCATCCAAGATACTGTGTTATTAGATGCTACATCCTTTCAAATTCTGACTGACCCTCGATATATCCTCGCTACACAGAGCAACATACGCGAGTAAGATATTGCTACGTCATCATTTCAAAATGGCGACTGCCATAAGGTTACGCCCCCAATGTTCGAAGCTCAATTTCTCCGTTCAGAAAGAGTTGTATTAAGAAAGAAAGGTACCAATAGAGTCAGGGCACTTAGTACTATCATGAGAACGTTGCTGGTAATTTCGTGGGAGTTCCCCTTTAGAAATGTCGAGTAGAAAGAAACACACAATTTGTTCAAAACAACTTTAGTGAGTGAGTAACACTCTTACCATTGCTCTGTCGTTGATACGTAGACGCTCTTATGTTCCTTGCGGATTCTCTGCCGTACAACGCACTCCTGCCTCTCGCTGTCGTCGCCACACTTCAGACTATCCTGAACGGGCCTCACTTCACCTCGAACGGCCGCAAACGGGATGGTCCCCTCGCGGTACATTCCCAATTTCTTCTGCAGCCTCGCGTCTGGCGTGAAGCGCGGAACTTCCTGCAAACAGCAAGTCGACACACATCAGGGCGGCGGAAGCTGACGGTGGGTCGATCACCAGACTGTACTGTACCTCCAGTGCGTCCGCCGTGTCTGCAAACGAACGGTAGGCGACATAACTCACGAGGCCGACGGCTGCGGCACTTCCGCCGACAATCCACTCCCAAACCATACGAAACGCCCGCAATTCGGTACACTCCTGTGCGCAGGCGTTCTCCCGTACACTTGTGCCGACTTCCAGTGGCACAGCTACCGTTTTAGGGAAGTGGTCACGTGAATGAGCATGCGTACACCGTCGTTCGCTCGGCATTTGTATTTGTGTCTCTCCTCTTCTTTTCATTCGCGTCGTCGTCTCTGCAGTGGGCAGGAGGGCGAGATTCTGACCGTTTGGTGGCTCGTCTGTCGTTCTCTCTCTTCGTAGCGTTGGTGGCAGTTTGAGGGCGGAGATTTTGAGACGTCGAGAGGTGTTCAGCGCTAGACAACACACTCGAAAATGCCCAAACAGCTAGACGTGCGTGTGACGACGATGGACGCCGAGCTCGAGTTCTCTATAGACGTACGTTGCGTACTTCCACTTCCATTCTGGCTTCTTGTTTGATTAAAGATATTAGATTTGGTTCACATGTTCTTCATTGGCCTCTTTCTAGTCGAAGGCTCCAGGCAAGACGTTGTTTGACATGGTGACCAAGACAATCGGTTTGCGAGAGGCCTGGTTTTTTGGTTTATACTACAAAGACGTGAAGGGCATTGATGCCTGGCTACGATTTGACAAGAAGGTGAGCATGTTTGCTGTTGGAATGACTTCATAGTATCTACTAAAATAATTGCTGTTTTTCGAAAATTGTTTTTGGCTCTTCTTTGGGTGGATAACTAGTAATGAGTGTTTTACATGTTGGTTGCATTTATAGGTTGTTTATTATATATAGGTTGTCTAGGGGATGCTATCAGTAATCTATTGCTAGATTTGTATGCCAACAACCTCTTCTTTCTTTCTCTTCTTTCTATATCTTTCTTTCTATTATTGCTAATAGAATGGCTTAGAGGCAGGAAAATCAGTATGTAACTCAAGATTAATGTTATGGAATTTTTTATCTGGCAGTGGAGAGCTCAAACTAGGTGCCAGACAGTGGACAACGTCGTTGTATTGGTAGTGATGCTTGTCTGTCTGGACATTCTAGTAAATTGTTGGATGAATTTGTCTGACACATTTGTTCGACAAAGTTGTCTGACAAATGTTGTCCAACAAATATTGTCCCGACAAATGTTGTCCGACCGAGTTGGTTTTGGACTAGAAACTGGAGCGGATCGACTTTACAAGGGACCCACTTGCACCAGTCGATCACAATTAACATTGACCGCTTCCATGCACACTGCTCAACATGGCACTTCTCGTCTCCTTGTCGAGGCTGAAAAGCGGCAAGCGGTAAACACCCTAGTAGGTGTTGAAATGAAACCGACAGCCCATGCTAATTTGTTTAGGGACTTTTCCAGTTTGACAGGTATTTACCTCACTCTACCTCAAACCAAATGGTGTACCTGCCAGATAATAAGCAAGGGCTTATAGCACAGATACAATGTGGCATATTTGTACATGATCGTAAATATAAGTAATGAGAAGCCACAGCGTATAGAGAGTGTTAAGGAGTGAGCCAGGTTTGTTGTTTTTGTGGTTATACTTCTAACCAGCTGATGGAAGCAACGCAAATGTCATTGCCTGTCTATTCTCTGTCTCTCAATTGTTAGTTTCTGAATTTGAAATGGCCGCTTGATTATTCAACTGTATGTATGTGTGCATTTTGGAGTCTTAATTAAACGGCTGCAGGGATTTCTCACCTGTTCATTTACTAAGCACATGTTCTCATATTACATTTCTTTAGTCAGCTAGACAATTGTTTGCTTATTAGAAAGGTGTACAGTGAGACTGCCAGACTGCTGTGATTGCTTGCATACTACTTGTAGTAGAGTGTTACAGACACAGGCAGATGTCCACTTCAAGTGTGGAACTTTGACTTCAAGCTTTTTACTTAACATTTGCCACTTTGATCCCTAAATGTGGATGAGATTGCAGTTGATGAAGTACCATTTGGATACATCTCTCTGACTGCATGTAGTGTGTGATGATAACTGCCTGTTTAGATTACTAATATCTTGCATTTGGTGGTGAACGTAGTAGTCATGGAATATTGAGAAATTTGACAATGAAAGAGATGGATGAAGCACAGTATTATCAGTTTATCGACCAGATTACAGGGGGCAACAACAGGGACCCGTTTTCGCAGTCAGGCAACTCCTTGCTGTATAGGCTTTAGAGAAAGAGGCCATGCCGCAGTAGATTCTTGTTAAACCTTAGACAAGCCTTCAGATAGAGTAATTGTATAAGTCATTTCCCTCAAGGCACCTGTTTGGATAGGTGCTTTTTCGATCGTTTATTTGGTAAGCTATGTGTCTGAGGCAAGGTCTGGACGTCCGAGGCTACGCATTTTGTAATCCAAACAGTGCTTGGCAGGGGGCTGTTTGGATTAGTTGTTCTACTGTACTGTCGTATTTTGCCAAGGTGCTAAGTAGTCTCGTGTGGCCAGATGTTCAGCATACGTCGAACAAGAGGATAGCAGTCTGACTACACAAAGACCGAGAGCTACCAACTTTGTTAGTGTGGGTGTAACCAACAAATGCGGCAATTATTCTCTTTCAACTGGCGATCATTCCTCCCAACTGCCATAGACCCTCCCAACTTGCAAAATTCAGCCATGGCTGGCTCTAGTGAGAACATTCTGTATTAATGTGCAAAATATGTTTTACCACTTGTAAAGCAGGTTCATGTGCATTCGTAGCTGCTCATAATACATGTACATGTATGTTAAGTGTGGAAGGCATAACGACACTGTGTTTTGTTTAGGTTGCTGATCAGGACCTACCAAAGGAGAATCCGCTGAACCTTTACTTTAAAGTGAAGTTCTATCCAGAGGATGTGTCTGAAGAGCTTGTTCAAGAGATCACACAGCACTTGTTCTTCTTGCAAGTGAAACAGCAAATTCTAGACATGGAGATTTATTGTCCACCCGAGGCGTCAGTGCTATTGGCATCCTATGCAGTACAAGCTAAGTTTGGGGATTATGACGAGTCTGTTTATAAGCCTGGTTTTCTTGCTGAAGAAAGATTACTACCTCAAAGGGTAATATTCGCAGCTAGTTGTATGGTGTTAATTAAACGTTGTGTAGCTATTGATGGCACAAGCTTGATATCAAAGCATTGATGCGTACAGTAAATTTAAGCTGGTGGTAATTTTTGGCTGCACTTTTTTCTAATCTCTGACCTTGGGGCCAAGACATGGTTAAATGGGAACTCTCACCAAATACTAAAACTTTCTGAAAGTAAGATACAAGGGCTAGTGTCTTCCTGCAGAAAGCTTACGGTCCAACCAGCCACAGAAGCAGATAATATGGCCACGAGTTGTTCAGATGATTTCCCATATGAGTTACTCTCTGTCCTTGTTTGGAAGTAAATACTTTAAGTCTACCCATACCAAGTGCTCCTAACGCACCCAAAATTCATCGAGACATGATCTATGAACTAATTTAAAAAGGGGCTCCTTTTGAGGCTCCATGGTTGTATTGACACAGTCGATACTTGCGTGATAACTTTGGGGTCCCAGTTTGGTTTAGTCAATAAATCGCAACTTGCTACCATATGTCTCACAATCCTTACTTTGAAAAGTGCATAGGTATCGGTCTTCCATGCCAACCAGCAATCAAAGTTACATATATGGGTACTAAACACACCCACACAGATAATTTCAATGCTTTACTTCTCTGGTTAGTGTCTGCAGTAAACGGTTGCAATGGGTTGTGTCATGAAGTGACAGCTTTCATCTTAGAGATTGCTGATTTTGGTGGGAGTTCTCTTTAAACGTTTTTCGTTTCTGTACTATTAGTACTGAGGGAAATTTCCAGGCCACTAGACTGCATTTGAAATGATCGTTGTTATTTGAGTTTATGTTGCCAAACAATTTTAGTTTGTGGGATAACAGATAATATTGTCTGGGCTTTGCTTTTATTGATTAATTGTAAATGTGACACATTGTCATCTGACATACATACACTGCCAGAGTTATACTCTTTACAGTAAATTATTGGCGAGTGAAGCAATCCTTTCTCTTTTGTCATGTCAGTTGAAGGTCACCGTACGTTTATTTATATTTTTTATTTTTATTTTTTATTTATATATGCATATTTATGTGGGTTATTGTCGTATGAATTTACGGCTGAATAGAGGGACAGATTGACATAATGGTGATGCCACATGATTATAATTTTGACTGAGTAGTGCAATGTCATGTGCTACAAACTGAAATCACAGGTTCCTCTCGAGGTGTTGACTGAATAATGAAATTTCTTGGCGAAAAGAGTGAGGTGACTCACGACTAATTAAAGATCGAGGACCGGATGAGGGTGGGGCTTGACAAAGGAATAGCAAGGAAATCTAGAAGAAGAATTAACATAGTCTGTTATCCGAGTTCCTGTGCAAATGCATTGACAGAAATTATTGCTACTCAATCTCGTTTGCCTAACACAATGTTACATGAATATTTAGTAGTTATAATGTATATGCATGAAATAGTTTGAAGATCCAGTAGTGTCATGTTTAAATGTATTTACTGTATGTATCCTGTTCATGGGACATTTTTGTACATTATTTTTCGACTTCAATGAATTGAAATTTTTCTGGTATTTTGGCTTTCACTTGCGGCATTTTCTGTAAACGCTTGGTTTCGTTTGTGACATTAAATCGTAACGTCTGATCACATGACTGATATGTGCAGGTCATAGATCAGTATCAAATGAGTGTAGACATGTGGGAGGAGAGAGTCATTTCGTGGTATTCAGAACACAGAGGTCTGCTGAGGTAGCCGAATGATCCACTGACCTACCATGTATTTATGTTGTAGTATATACCCCTCTTTTATTCGTTGTATTGAACAGAGATGAAGCCGAAATTGAGTACTTGAAGATCGCGCAAGACTTGGAGATGTACGGAGTGAACTATTTCCAGATAAAGGTTGGATATTGTAACGTGTGCTCTTGCTTGTCATCTCCAATTGGTTTATCTTGTTTGTTGATAGAACAAGAAGGGAACTGATTTATGGCTGGGTGTGGATGCGTTAGGATTAAACATTTACGAGAAGGACGACAGGCTGTCTCCTAAAATTTCGTTTCCCTGGAGCGAAATAAGGAATATCTCATTTCATGACAAACGGGTGAGTCACTTGTTGCTGACAGTTAGTATATAATAAATCATTTTGTATATAAAATCATTTTGTATTGACAGTTCACTATAAAGCCTATTGATAAAAAGTCTCCTGATTTTTCTTTTTTCGCTCCGCTTCTTCGAATCAACAAACTGGTTTGTTGGTTATAGATGTTTGTTGTTGGGTTATTAGTAAGTCATTGTGGCCGTGCTGTACTTCTGTAATTAGATATTACAGCTTTGTATTGGAAACCATGATTTGTTTATGCGTCGACGAAGATTGGATTCTATGGAAGTGCAGCAGATGAAAGCCCAAGCTCGTGAAGAAAAAGCAAGGAAACAGGTGCTGTAGATTGACAAAGCATTTGTTCTCTGTGTGCAGTGTTTGGTTGGTATCAAACATTTGATGTTGCAGTTAGTGTTTTTGTTGTATTTGGCTTGTTTGTGTGTTCATTTATGCATCTAGTTGTTGTCTCTTCATTCATCTACCAGTCCACTTGTTTGTTCGTTTATTTGTCTTCCTGTCTGTTAGTCAGGTGTGCTGGAAAGGAACTTTATGAAAGTGTCAATGAATAATAACATATACTAGTGGGGTACACAAGGTAGTAGAGGGGTATACAAGGTAGTAGAGGGGTGCACAAGGTAGTAGAGGGGTACACAATGTAGTAGAGGGGTACACAAGGTAGTAGAGGGGTACAGAAGGTAGTAGAGGGGTACAGAAGGTAGTAGAGGGGTACACAAGGTGGTAGTGGGATAGACAAGTTAGTAGTGGTGTAGACAAGCTAGTAGTGGGGTACACAAGTTAGTAGTGGGGTACACAAGTTAGTAGTGGGGTACACAAGTTAGTAGTGGGGTACACAAGCTAGTAGTGGGGTACACAAGTGATTGATATGTGAGATGTGTGCTGTAGTTGGAAAGGAGTCGTCTTGCTAAAGAAAAAATGGCTCGTGATGAGGCTGTACGAGAGAAAATTGAGCTGCAGAAGAGACTCCAGTACTTTGAAGAAGCAGCTCAGAGAGCAAACGAAGCATTGGTATGCAAACTTGTTGCTATCACAAGCTATGTGTGATTGCAAATTGTGTAATTCATAGCTGAGATCGGAAGAGACAGCAGATTTGTTGGCAGAGAAGGTGCGGTGTGCAGAGGAGGAAGCACAGCTACTTGCTATGAAGGCACAGGAGGCCGAGTCCGAGATAGAGAGAGCAAGAATGGCTGCTTTCAGAGTATCGTTTATGTATTTTCGTATGCAATGTTTGCGCTGACCGACAGTGTGTAGAGTGAAGAAGAGAAACGGCAAATGGAATTGAAAGCCAAGCAAGCTGAGCAGATAGCTCGTAAGGTGTTCGACGATGCTCGTGACAGGTATGCAGGAAATATGTCTTGGTATTAACTCTAACCACGCATGCGTTAGGGTTACAGTAATGCCTCTGTCGTTCAGTGCACTGTGCACCTACACTTGTCAGTGTATTCTCTGCTCACTCTCACTCTGTTGTAATTGTAATACGTTATGCTATTGTGTAAGGGCACAAGAGGCGGAGCGTCTGCGATCTGCATTGTCACAAGCAAAAGAAGCCGAAAAGGGTGCCAAACGTCAACTGTTGGATTTAACGTCATCGCCTGGTCTGGTAAGAGCAAAGTGTTTATAAAGACATTACGGACATTTGAAATGCACATCAAGTGTAGATCTTAGAGTGTGCACACCTAAATTACGGAAATCGTAACTGATTGTTTGTTTGCCAAGCAATACGAATCATTCTTAGCTTAAAATTTTTTCACATTTCTTTACACCTTCAGGATGTCGTAGTTGTTTGTCACTTGAAGAACATACCGATCATACTGTCGGCACTAGAACATTTAGAGAATTGCTTTCCATACTTGTTTTAGTTGTTGGATGGTCAGGATGTTCCCGCAAGTGATGCTTTATCAGATGCAGGTAGTACAGGTGATCTGCTTGGTGAAGGAGAATTTGAAGAGCTGTCAAAGCAGATTGAAAAAGAAAGGTGGTCTCTTTGAGATCTCGTGCTGTTTGGGAGATAGAATGTCTTGTTTATGAATATCCAGGTTAGAATATCAGGCAAAGAGTAAGCATCTCAATGGTCAGCTTAGTCAGCTGAAATTCGATATGGAGGTGGGGATTGCCTCATTGCGCTTGCTTGTTTGTAAGATGATGGTGTTTTAATGTTATATTAGAGTATGCGACTGGATACCAAGCAGACACCAGAAGACTTATTGCATGATGAAAATACTCGTAAAGGAATAACAAAGTATTCGACTTTGGAGAAGGTATGTGAGTGTGTGTGTGTGTGTGTGTGTGTGTGTGTGTGTGTGTGTGTGTGTGTGTGTGTGTGTGTGTGTGTGTGTGTGTGTGTCAGCTGCAATGAATAGTTTCATTTATGACTTTGTTTCTTGCGTATAGATTACTTCAGGTAGCACTCGAGCAAGAGTTGCATTTTTTGAAGAATTATAGATTGGCCATCTGGCACAGTATTGTTTGTGTGCCAAGACGTGATGTGCATGCATGATTGTATTTCACATATGAAGTACCGGCCAAAGACATTAGATGCTACAATAAATAACTCTAGCTAGAAGATAAAAATGTTATGAAATTTAGTGATGCAATATGTATTAAAAAATGTGCCTTCTTTATCATTTCTTGACTACAATACATGTATTTTACGCTGAGGGCGACATCGAATGTAGCACTGTCTTTGCGTAGCCAGACCGCTACCTCCGAAGGTCTGGCCACGCGAGACTACTTTACGGTATGTACATGCGTAACGAACCAGCAAGTTTGGCGACGGTAATGTGTTGCCGAAATGGTCCAAAATGTCTTTAAATTTTGGTGAATAATATCTACGAGTTTCGTCAACGTATGTGTCACCAGATCATGAGATATAGGTACACGGTGTGTTCCTCTGTTCTGTTGTCTGCTTGTGTCCCCTGTACTAGTATATGTCATATTCATTGGCACTTTCATAACGGGATCCTTAGTTTGTAGCAAACTTGACTAGCAAGCGATGCATGTGTCTATGTGCGATCTGTGTGCTCTGGTTGGAAAAGAGACGTATTGCTAAAGAAAAGAAGAAATGGCTCGTAAAGAGACTGTGCGAAATGAATTTGAACACGAGAAGAGACTCCGGAGCTTAGTATAGACGAAGAAATTGAGAGAATACAGAAATCAGTGGTATGTAAATTGACTTGTTGCTGTCACCAGCTGAGTGTGCGTGATTGCAAAATTTGTAATTTCTAGCTGAGATTGGAAGAGAAAGGAGATTTTTGCGAGAGGAGATTCACAGTGCAAAGGAGGAAGCACAGGTACGTGCTAGGAAGGTGCATGAGACCAAGCCCAAGATAGAAAGAGCAAGAACGGCTGCTGTTAGAGTATTGGTTATGTATTTCCATGCACAACGTTTGCACTGACAGTTTGTAGAGTGAAACGGCAAATGGACTTAGAAGCCAAGCAAGCCAAGAAGGTAGCTCATAAGGTGTCTGAGGATACTCGCAACAGGTAGGCAAGAAATGACAATAATAGTAATAATAACAATAACAATAATATATTTCACTTTGTACCAATAGAAATATGTCTTGTTATCTGTAGAGCACAAGAGGCGGAGCATTTGCCATCTGCATTGTCAGAAGCAAATGAAGCTGAAAAGGGTGGCGAATGTCAAAAGTTGGATGTAATGCCATCACCTGGTCTGGTAAGAGCAAAGTTGTATATTTTGAAAACATTTTGAACATTTGAAATGCACATTGAGTGTAGATCGTAGAGTAGAGTGTGCACACCTAAATGATGGAACGTGTAACTGATTGTTTGTTTGCCAAGCAACATAAGTCTTTCTTACTTCAAATTTTTTCCACATTTCTTACATCTTTAGGATATCATAATTGTTTGTCACTTGAGAAATATAATCATGATGACTTTAGAGCATTTAGAGAATTGCTTTTCCTTGCTTGTTTTACTTGTTGGATGGTCAGGATGATGAAGCAAGTGATTCTTCATCAAGTGATGCTTCATCAGATTCATCGCTGATTAGTGTAAGAGAGTTTGAAGAGCTGTCAAAGCAGATGGAAAAGACAGGTACTTTCATTGAAATCTCGTTTTGTTGGGATATAGAAAATCTTGTTTATGAATATATCCAGATTAAAATATCTGACAAAGAGCAAACATCTCAAGGGTCAGCTGAGTCGGTGAATTTGCCATCGATGTGGATCTGCTCCATTGCGCATACTTGTTTTTGTAAGGTGATGATGTTTTAATGTTATATTAGAGCATGATGAAAATACTCGTAAAGGAATCTCACGGTATTCAACTTTGAAAAAGCAACTTGTGTGTGTGTGTGTGTGTGTGTGTGTGTGTGTGTGTGTGTGTGTGTGTGTGTGTGTGTGTGTGTGTGTGTGTGTGTGTGTGTGTGTCAGCTGCAATGAGCCTTTTTTATTTATGTGACTGTTTGTTTCTTGTGTAGATTACTTCAGGTAGCTTTCAAGCAAGAGTTGCACTTTTGAAGAATTATACTGTAGATTGGCCATGCACAACTGGCACAGTTGTATTGTGTTTGTTTGCCAAGACATGATGTGCATGCGTGATTGTATTTCACAGATGAAGTAACCGCCAAAGACATTAGATGCTACAATAAATAACTCTATCTAGAAGATAAAATGTTATGAATTTTAGTGATACAATATGTATTAATTTTAAATGTGCCTGTACAGTAGTCACATTCACCTTGTCTGTATATGTTACGCATTCAGCTATGAGCCTTAAAAATGTTAATTAAGAAACAGGACTTTGTAAAAGTCACCAGACTTGGCGAGCAGCTACTCAAAACGCATTTCAGTCTTTAGGAATGTGCCACGCCTCCCGTGTTACCCAATCATAAAACAGTATTTCTATAGGTCATACGTGAAAACCACAGACAAAACGCAATCACATACGCGAAACGTTCACGAATTAGTTTTACCACAGCAGTGTAATTTACGTTTGCGATCGCGATTGCCAGTTTTTGTCGCAACAGAACTTAGCTATCTGCGAAATCAATTGCTTCGTACTGTACGTTGGACTTTTAGACGGAAACGCAAAGCCCTGTCTATACGCAGTGATGCACTGCAACTGGATCACGATAAATCCGATCCACATCAAGAGGCGGGCGCGCCTCGGGTTATAAATTAATTACTAGTTAGAGTATTTTCAACTTTGGGACATATTTTTGACGAGTGCAGTGCGCGGGATTGGGGTCTGGCTACGCAAGACTGCCCTCTACACATGTGGCAACTGTACACGTATCATGAGCGGCGCTAAAGAGAACATGGAATGTGAAAGAAAGCTTAGGGAAGAAGGCGAATCTGCTTGTAAGATGTGCAATTATCTATCTAACTGTATATAACTAGACTAGCCTACTCTAGGTACTAAAAAACTTCTAGTAATTATTTATCTGTTGGGAGCGTGACGTCACATTGAAAACGACAAACTCTGTCGGAGCTATTGATGTTTTCTGGAGCGTAGCTACTAACCACGAAGCTTGAAACTTCAAAACCACTCCAAACCACGCATTCTTCCGTCCATTTTGCTTGCAGAAGCACTGCCAGCACTTGGGAGCATTCCATCTATAGATGGATTAGATCATGATGCAAGCTGCAACGTGATGGCAACGTTTCTGCAAACAAAATGGACCGCAGACGGCGTGATTTGAGGTGGTTGGATTTGTAAGTCTTGTGGTTTAAGTAGCCACACTCACAAAACACCAAAAGATCTGAAAGGGTTTTTCAGATTTCTTGTGCATGTTGTGACTATTCGGAAGTTAGGATCGAAACATCTACTTTATGGGCAACAAATGTTATACATTTAGCCTGGTTGGTGACACACAATTCTCAGTTGTATGGAGGACAGTCTGACTTACCTCAAAATGATCCAAGTAGTTTGGCTAAATCAAGTGATATCAATGAAGGTAGACTGAAATTTGAGTTTTTGTATGTCTAAGTTGAAGCTGCTGCAACAAAGATCATTCCTTTTCTTTTGTGCAGAAGGAGCAGCATCATCAGCTGTGCAACCTTTGCTGCGGCTGCTAGAACCAAATGATGTATGGCCAGTGTCTCCAGAAGACTTAACAAATATTTTTGTTCAAGAAGAATGCAAAGTTTCAGAATTAGCTGCTCTAACTTCTACACTTGTGCTTACTCAATACTACGATATCTCAAGTAAGCAAATAAAGAAAATTAAGAGTCTCTCAAGTGGTCAACATCAATCAACAGTTTCACTTTATGGCAAGTTCTGATCATCTTGTTCTAGTTTATATAGAGATTTAATGTACTATGGAAGCATACACCTTCATTATATACCTAATTGTGTTATCTCTTTCAAGGTTCAGATGAGATACCATTTCCACGGCAGATAAGCTGTGGGTTCTTCTGTGGTCGAGAAAGTGAATTAAAGAGCTTATCACGCTACTTTACTATTGATTTGAAAGAAGGGAGACCCAGAATAAAGGTATACATATACAATATTCAAATGAAGGATTGCATGAGTACTAATAAATTATGTAGGCAATTTTATATATGAAGTCGGTTTACAACTAACTCCTTTTTACACAACCCTTTCAGTCATAGCTGATCGTTTAGGGTGGTGATGGTATGCTACATTGTTATCTATGGACAGAGAAAAACTCCATGAAATCTTCAAAAAGACAGGGAGGATTAATCCTTGGCACACGGTTTCAGAGAGAATGAAGAATAAACTCCACTGCAGGAGGGAATTATTGATCGAACTATAAACAAATGCCCTCAGTGGTGTCAGTTTAGGCCATCAAATCTCACACATGCTGCATGTCACTAATCAATAGTTTAGTTTACCCATGTCAGTGATTCATGATGCATATAATAGTGCATGTTGTGGCAGTTGAGAAGGACCTAGAACATTATATAGATATGACTGTCATGCTAAATACCGTTGTGTAATCATGTCTGTTAATTGTGTCAGGTTATTGTAGGCTTTGGAGGCTTAGGGAAAACATCTTTGTCATTCAGATATGCAGATTGCTACAGAGAGAGATATCCTGGTGGAGTCTTTTATTTTGATCTAGGGTCATTATCAACATTTCACAATTCAGTCAAGGACAATGTGAGTATACACTATATGATATTGTTGTATGGTGATTTATAAATATATGGTCACAACAGCTGTGAGAGTGAATGTTTTGTGCAATTTTTTCAGCTTGTTGTCTTGGGACAGACTGTTCTTAAGCTTGAAAGCTTATCACAGGATTTTGAATGGCTGCAAGGACTTCTTCGACATAGTGGTAAGAAATGTCTCTTTCTTTATGATGGAGCAGACAAACTGCCGGTCTTCAATGATTACATTCCTTCTATTGCTATTGATGTGATTATCACAACACGAATGGCCAATATTAGTCATCATCAGCTTAGAGGGAACAGCACATTTTCTCTGAAAGTTCTTGGTGTCAGTCCATCTGTACAGATTCTGCTGGAATTATCTGGTGAACAGTTGACTGTGGATGAATTTCAAAGAAATAATCCGGAGGGATTTTATTACGCTCAGAAGATTGCCGGTGATGAATGTCTTGATGGTTTGCCATTGGCTCTACTTCATGCTGCAAACTTACGAAGAAGCCTAGGTCTTTCATTTAAGGATCTTTGGGAGAAACTGCAAGACAAGAGCATTATTCAGCTAAATCCAGCAAATGTCAAGCAATGGCTAAGAAACTACAATCTAAAGCAAATAGATGCTAAACTAGCATCATTGCATTTGGAGAGTCTGGACGATTTGAGAAGACTTACTCCACAAGGTTTAGACAACAGTGATCTCACTGTTGATGAGAAAAAAGAGATATTGAAGGCACGAGAGGAACTGGTGAGAGCTCCTGCATACATAACATGGAGATTGGACATTGAGTCTGCATGTTTGGAGTCTCCACTGGCCAGTGACCTTCTTCGTCTGTCAGCTTTGTTACCATCAAAGGACATACCTGAAGATATTTTAGTAAAAGGTGTCATTTGGAAGAACAAAGGCTCTACGGAGACAGAAGTACGACATGGTTTAACTTGCATTCTTTCTCACTCATTGCTAACAAGTGGAGAGTTTGATGTCTCCTCTGTTACTCATGTAGGTCGTACGTTTGCCATGCATCCAATGATTCAATACAGTGTGTCTAAACATCTTTTTAAAGGCCAAGAGCAACATACGTCTCTTGTGTGTTTAGGAGCAGTACTTTGTAAAATTTTGCCATCAGCTACTGATTTTCAGAAAGAACTTCATCTAACTGATGACACTGTTGCACAATATGCCAAGCATCTGTTTCATGTTGCTCTGTGTATATGTAACGGATTAGACCTATCGAAAAATTGTTGGCTACACAGAACCATTGCATTGGCTTCCATTCTTGCAATAAGACAACATGACACACATATTGCTGTGCCTCTCTGCAGTCGACGGCTTTTTGATGCTCGGAAAAGGAAAGCTAATAAACAGGAATTGGCAGACGGTAAGAGTAATGTTTTCTTCCACTTGTATAATGTATGCTACTAGTGTTGTCATGATATATTGATATATCAATATGTCATGTCATGAGCTCTCATGACATGTGACATGCACAGACCACTTAATATTGGCCGCAATGGTCTAAAGGGGCGCAGTTGAACTAAGTGCATGAACGCACAGTTAAACATGGTGAGTACTCTTTGGAAGCCAGGACAATTCCAGTTAATTAATTAAAGAAGACATGCTCATGCCATTTGTCGATACACTACTGTTTTTGTACAAAACCATTAATTGTAATTTAGAAAATTATTTCAACAGTTGCTTTTAGCAGTTTTTATTATTAGCGTCCTGGATTGAAGGTAAATAGTCTGTTTCATATATCTGTTTTATGTCGTAAATTTTGTTGTCATATATAATATACATGTCATATACATACATATACATGTCATCATGTCATATACGTACAACATGGTGACATGTGACATGAATGAGTGCATGTGACTGACAACACTATCTATATGTGTAGAGATTATAATTGCCTTTTTCTATATGTTATATTTGTAAAATACAATTTGGCATGACAACAGTCATTAGTTAAATCATTAAATGAGAATGTAGCTGGTAGTAGTACTGTGGTGTTTTTTGTCAATTAACAATTACATCTCTGTATAGCTCTAATACAAATTGGTTCATGTCACTCTATTCTACTTGAAGCAGAAGCTGCCATTGCTTTGTTTAAGGGAGCTGCAAACATTCTTGGAAATCGACCACATAACAAACAACCTGCAACAGCAGAGAAATGGGGACAAGGTAACAGTTTAGATCTAATGACATTAGGTACAGATAGGGTGCACGCATGCATGGCTCATGACGTATTAATTCTATTCAGTGAAGATGCCAAGTCATAGTGAAGTGTTAGGAGTACGATTACATGACTTGACATGGTGTTTGCATAAACAAGTCATTAGCTTTTGCAGGTCAGAATAAGGATATTTTGTTAATTATATATAGTTATTATTAAATTGTAGTCAAAACACTTTCAAACAATTTGTTTATTAATTAATCTGTTCTGTTGTACAGTTCATGCCTTAATGCCATTTTACAATTTTAACGTACTGTACGTGCCGAGCCTGTAAAAGTCATGTGTTTTGTATACTCAAAAACAGAAGGCGTATGCAATATACAAAAAAACTTTACTTCTTAGTGTCAGACAGCAATATATGCATATCATGACAGACTAAACGATGTGCAAGACAATTTAAGTGAAAACTAACTGGTGGATCAACTGATCGAAAGACATACAGAAAGCAGTGAATACTGTACATATGTACATGTATGTGCACACTCGCATGCACACACACACACACACACACACACACACACACACACACACACACACACACACACACACACACACACACACACACATGCACGCACGCACGCACGCATGCATGCATGCATGCCAGAAAATATGACACTTAATTGCAACAGTATGTGTCAAGTAATGTTTTATGTTGTAATACAAACGTTTCTTTAGCTCTTTTTGAAATCATTCGAGGTTGTCGACTTTTCTTTGCTTTTGATATGATTGAGAGGACTGCAAAGCGTCTGAGAAGTGGTCTGGAGTGGGCTGAAGCAACCAACTGTCAAAGCTATGCTCAAAGTATGAAATGTAAAGTGTGTTGGATTCTATTTACATTTTGTAGCAGAATATATCGACAAATGATTGTTGTATATATATAACATATATATATATATATATATATATATATATATATATATATATATTACATGTATGTAATAGTACATGTATGTTTGAAAGGGTAACCATACACACGTCATGTGTGTACATACATGCACATTACCGTTCGAAATTCTTTTCAGCAATCCTACCTCGTTAGCTCAGTCATCCAATCAGGAGCCGCCGTAGCTTCAGGCGAAGTCGAAAAGGATGAACGCCATCAAGACAGTATTGAATATTCTCGTTGCTTCTTCTATCCACTACATGGTGTTGGAAACTTTTGGTTTTGGTCACCTTCCAGTCTTCAGGTTATCAACGATATTTCAATGAAGACTACTCTTATGAATTAATGGTCTTACCACTCTTATGAATGGTCTTACCATTAGTAAAGCAATAGCAAACTTGCATGAACAGGAAGTATAAGTAATGCAAAGATGGTTCTAAATATTTTAGTTGCTAGTAGAGGTACAGATCTATGGGATTATGCTTAGTTTACTTCTTAGGCCCACACAAGTGAGCTTTATCAATGCCTCATTCCGGTTCATGGTTGTTGGCACTCCCAAATCAGAACTCAGGTCTCGCCATGAAATGGTCCTGAAGAGTCTGTTAATTGAGTTTGCATCTAGGCTAGCTCTGCCACATTTCTCTGTCTTATTTGTCTGCTGTTAGATGTCCATGTGGTTACGACATATCGACGTCTATGGTACGTGATAATGTCTTGGATGTGGTTTGGGATCATTAAACGGCATGACTCCTTTTGTAAAGTGCTTTTTCACAACCTCTTAATTGACAACCCAGGAGTTTGTTGTGAACAACGTTGCTTTGATCCCTAATAGTAGAGACCGCCCAGGAGATGTCTACCATCCTGCATGACTTCATTCAGGGAAAACCTGTTTCTTATGTCGCAGTCAAGAATTCTTTTGCAGCCGCTTATGTGAATAGTAACTCATTCCATGCGGGAGCTGCCTCTGAGGCTGGAGAAATTAATAATCAAGGACCATCTCCATGAAACCAACATCATCGCATCTGGAGCTGTCTTTTACCCATTGTCAGTGCAGTCGTTTGGTACATGGAGCACACATAGTCTGGAAATTTTGAAGTCTATTGTGAGAAAGACATTACTTTTACAATCTCTGACAATTAGCAAAGCTGTGCCTAACTTACTTCAACAACTATCAATTAGACTTTGAACATATAATAGTAGAATGATTTTATATGTAGACTGCATTTGGTTGCAAAACTGATATACATTTATTTCTTAGGTCTCAACTCAATTGCAGTTGCTCTTCGTATTCGTGCAACTGCAAGCAATGCTGAAGAAATAGATTACTTGTCACAGTCTGCACTAACAGTTTATAGAAGTTGTTTACCTGAAATACATCCTAACATTGCAACAGGTGTGATTACATTAATTCAAATAGAGCCATAAAGTGGCATCTTTCGATTATTTAATTAATGAACTTGTAAGCGTGTGGGGGTTTGTATACTTTATTGTGGATTTGAGTTTATGTTTTATGTCAACCGATGTTGTCTAGTTTATAGGTATCTGGTTTTTGTCATATATCACCTGTATGCTTACCCTTTCAAACATACACGTACTGATATAAATATATTTATATATTTTAATTTATAGGTAGTTTTATAACATATAGCTTTTTATAATATAGATTTATTTAATATATATAGCTATGCATACACACCATTTGTTTTAATTATGACTGCACTATAATCTCAGAAACTCAAAATCTTCTGGATGTTGAAACGCTGATTCTAGTCTTGAGAGTTAAATTGTTTTGAATCTTGGCAGTAACAAGTTTTATTTGAAAGAATCAATGAGAAATATAATTTACACAATGATTCCCTTTTGACACATTAAATTAGATATTTCTTATTTATAAAAGGACAGTCAGATTGTAAAAATAGTAGCAGAATTTTGTAATATTATGTTACACTGACATATTTTATTAGAATTGATAAACAGGGCTGCTGCTCTTTGGGATCGAGGATTGTACTCAAAAGCCGAAAGTTTTGTCAAAAAAGCACTGGAGATGCAAAAAATGTGCATATCACCAAACCACTACCATGTTGCATATGGTGAGAAATTTATTCATGTGTTCAAACTGTTATATATTGTATTACAAGAGAAGAGCAAACGCAATGCTTGATGGAAGAAATTTTTGCATATTTACAGGCTGGTGGTTGTTGGGAACAATTTACATGCATTGGGGTCGGCATATTGATGCTGGAAGCTGCCTGACAAAGGCACTGGATCTTGTAAACTCTCACCCTGTTACCTATGCTACACTTTACAGTACAAACATTCATCATAGCAAATAACTGTTTATTTGCATATAGCTAGCTTAAAGGATTATGTTTTCACTAGCTTTTCAATCTATAGCAGAGTGGTTTGCTATGGGGAAGAAGAGAGACATGGTTGTAGAGTATCTCAGAAAGGCAAAAGATGTAATGCAACAAGTAAAAGGAGAGCAAGACAAGCATGCCAATGCAAAAGGTTGAACTTATTTTTATTAAAACTAAAAAGTGGAGTAGCATATGTTATACTGATGTGATAAACAGTTTGGTGAAATTATTTTACTGTATTGTTGTTGCATGCTAATGTTGAACAGTACAGCTAGTAAATATAAGTATTGATGGAAATTGCTTGCTAATGTTTCTGTTATGTTAGCATTGTGCCATTGTGGTCGTTGTTGGTTGTTGCTCAATGAGGTGCAGAAAGCTGAGAAATTTTTGAGGGAATCTTTAGATTTGCTTGAAGATGAGCCTGAGGATGACTATGCCTTAATGCAAGGTAGAAACCTTTAACTTATTAAAGAGAGGTTATATAGATCTAGATTTATATATGTGCTTGTGTTTTGTTGTGTTGATTAAGCAAGGGGACTGTTGTGTCAGTGCCTTGTAGTACAAGAAGAATTTAGTGAGGCTGAGTCATTGCTTAAAAATCTTCTTAAAGTTCAGAATTGTTTCAAATCACAGTTTTGTCCCCAAAGAGGAGAAAGTCAAATTTGTTCCTGTCATGAAGTGTCATTTAGAATTAACATGCATCTCTTATTATGTCTTACTAGATCTGCACTGTCTTGGTGTGTGTCTATTGGCACAGAGTAAACCAGATGATGCAGAAGCTCCATTGAGGGAAGCTGCTGAATTAAGAGAGCAGTATCTTGTAACAAATGACAAGAGAACAGGGGAATGTGAGTAACTTTTATATAACTTATACTGCAGGTAGTCAAGAGTAATTAAACAGAATGGTGCTGTTTAGCATATCATGAACTTGCTAGGTGTCTTGATTTGCTTGAGAAACATGATGGAGCAAATCAATTCATGAGTCACTCTTCGCACATTAAAAGGCTGCACAGCGATGGTGGACTTGACACTGAATCTGGAGGTAAACAAAGAATGTGAACTTTTTCTTGTTGATTGGGATTACGGTATTGCTATAGTGATTGTTTAGCCTATATAGTTATAGCAACTTGCAGTTACGATCTCCTTTATTAATTAACGTACTGCGCACAACTATTAGGGGTTAACTTTACAAGGTCAAGTAATAACGGGTTTATATGCCCATTCTAACTGCAAGTCATGTGCACATATTGTTTATTTATTCATTGCTTAATTAATTAATCAATATAATACGTTTGTGATTTTGTTTGTACTATAATCAGTTTTGTGATATCTATCTAGTGCTTGCAAAGACAAAGTCAATGCTGCTGAATGCGTCAACTATGATATACTGGCAGAAGTTTCTACTTTTTGTGATGATCATGTTTACATTTCCTCAAGCAGCTAGTTTACATTTTATCAAGTAATAAATTGTTACATTTGATATGATATGATATATTTGTATATATTTTTTTAATTTTATAAATTTCATTTGGTACTATAATAATAATTCTAATATTTTTGCACTGCAGCTTTCAGAAATTGTACGTGTCATATACCATCTGCATGCATACTGATGCTGGGCATGGTACGTCTAGAAAGCATCTCCCAGGTAAATATGTACCAAGAATATTGTAGAAGCTGCATTAGGAAACTTCACACGATTGTCGATTAACTCACTCAATCTGATTTGAGTTTAGACTAGACTCGTGACCAGTCTCACCGCGCATTTGTTATTCCCGGATGTTAATTTTTAGCCAACATCCGGGAATAACGGAGACTGACTGGTCACTGTGTATAATTATGGTTAGAGTCAGTGATAGGCGTCTTGTAGATGAAGCCTTTAAAATAATACTTTTGTGCACAGACTGGGTGCTGCTCTAAATTAAAAGATTGCATGTGCCAGATACGGGGTCTTACACCAAGCAGATACGGGAGTTTGGTATTAAATATTTTTATAGTTACGATTTTTTGGAGTTATTCATCTAGTAACTCTCTGACACCTTTGAAGTTGAGTTTCAATCTTTCTTATGTCTTTGGTGCAGCGGATTGCTCGTCAGGGCAAGATCACGTTCTCGGCTCACTAGCAGCAGGCTCTACGGAGACACCAGATTTACAGTCACTGCTGGCCTTGGTTAGCTTGAATTCATTGCTACGTAGTTGGCTGGTTTGCGTACGTGTTTCCTACTCCTATCATGATCAGCTATCTAGCTCATGGTCCATGAGGTGCTCGAACGACTAAATTGCATGGCTAGGGGACCAACTAATTTTTTCGATGCTCGGATATTTGGACATGAAACCTGGACCGACCGAACTAGAAAATAGTAATGATCACGTGACATTTTCATGTGCAGTTTTTACCGCACTGCCGAGAAATGTGAGATAACAAAATGGACACTAAAACAAAGACGCTGATACCGATCAAACGCGGAAATATTTGCTGGACCACATGCACTATTAAGTCATTGCACAGTCCTATGATATGTTCTACTAAGTCATGTCACGTAAAGCGTAATATCATTGCGAGTGTGCACATCAAATTATTTTGGGGGTCAAGATCAAAACTGGACCAGCGAATCCAAGCATCAAGACGTTTGATTGGTGTGGCTCTAGTTGATAGCCAAGATCACGCGTTTGTTGTTTCCTGACAATTTCTAGAAATTGATCGTGTGTCTAGAACTGCTCGTTTCTACATATAATTAAGTTAAGTGGCTTGCTTTGCGGGGACATCACCTGGAATGTATTTGAGCGAATTGTAGACTAGCACTCGCCCACTGATTGATTGATCAAATTTCTTAAATTGATTAACTAAACTTACCACAAACAATCTCTTCACTTTACTGTAAAACATGAAAGTTTGTCTTGAGCTTTCAGACAGAGCGTGCAAGGGTGGGTGAAATGTTTTAACTTTGATTGATATCCTTAATAAGTTAATTAAGGTAAAAATAGTTTGTCGATACTGTCTCTCAGAGCAAGTGCATGAATATTGATCTGACAATTTTTCTTGACAGCATTGCTAACAAGCATGACGGAAAGGTTACACTGTACCTGTTGTTGTCTCGCAACAGTTCAGTTTCAAATTCAAATTTAATTTAGTGTTCAAGTTTGTGAATGATACATAACATATTGAGTAAGAGCACAAGTAACAATGTTTCAATTAAATTTGCTCGTATAGCATGTGTTACAAAGAGAAATGACAAATAACAGCAGATGCTCACTAAAACTAATTCTAGTCTTGCCAATCAGACTTTAGAGTGGGAGTTAATTGCATACAAGACATTTTCAAGACGACCTTGATGGGGCACACAAATGAGATTTGACACCACACACACACACACACACACACACACACACACACACACACACACACACACACACACACACACACACACACACACACCACTCCCTCCGAAGGTCTGGCCACGCGAGGCTACTTTACAGTAGGGTTGGTTATACGTAACGTGGTACTGTACCGGCAAGTTTTGGCGACGGTAATATGTTGCCGAAATGATCCAGAATGTCTTTCAATTTTGGCGAATAATATCTACGGGTTTCATTAACGTATGGTGTCACCAGATCTTGAGATATAGGTACACGGTGTGTTCCTCTGTTCTGTTGTCTGCTTGTGTACCCCTGTACTAGTATATGTCATATTCATTGGCACTTTCATAATGGGATCCTTAGTTTGTAGCAAACTTGACTAGCAAGCGATGCATGTGTCTATGTGGGATCTCTGTTTGCTCTAGTTGGACAAGAGACGTATTGCTAAAGAAAAAGAAGAAATGGCTCGTAAAGAGACTGTGCAAAATGAAATTGAACACGAGAAGAGACTCCAGAGCCTAGACGAAGAAATTGAGAGAATACAGAAATCATTGGTATATTGACTAGTTGCTGTCACCAGCTGAGCGTGCGTGATTGCAAAATTTGTAATTCCTAGCTGAGATTGGAAGAGAACGGAGATTTGTTGGGAGAGGAGATTCACAGTGCAAAGGAAGGTGCATGAGACCAAGCCCAAGATAGAAAGAGCAAGAACGGCTGCTGTTAGAGTATTGGTTAATCATGTATTTCCATGCACAACGTTTGCACTGACAGTTTGTAGAGTGGAGAAAAGAAACGGCAAATGAAATTAGAAGCCAAGCAAGCTAAGAAGATAGCTCAATCATAAGGTGTCTGAGGATACTCGCAACAGGTAGGCAAGAAATGACAATATAATAGTAATAATAACAATAACAATAATATATTTCACTTTGTACCAATAGAAATATGTCTTGTTATCTGTAGAGCACAAGAGGCAGGGCGTTTGCCATCTGCATTGTCAGAAGCAAAAGAAGCAGAAAAGGGTGGCAAACGTCAAAGTTGGATATATAATGCCATCACCTGGTCTGGTAAGAGCAAAGTTGTATATTTTGAAAACATTTTGAACATTTGAAATGCACATTGAGTGTAGATCGTAGAGTAGAGTGTGCACATTTAAATAATGGAACGTGTAACCGATTGTTTGTTTGCCGAGCAACATGAATCTTTCTTACTTCAAAATTTTTCCACATTTCTTACATCTTTGGAATATTATAATTGTTTGTCACTTGAAAAATATAATCATGATGGCTTTAGAACATTTAGAGAATTGCTTTTCCTTGCTTGTTTTACTTGTTGGATGGTCAGGATGATGAACCAAGTGATTCTTCATCAAGTGATGCTTCATCAGTCATTAGATGAAGATGCACGTGAGCTGATTAGTGAAAGAGAGTTTGAAGAGCTGTCAAACAGATGGGAAAAGACAGGTACGTGTCTCTTTGAAATCTCGTTTTGTTGGGATATAGAAAATCTTGTTTATGAATATCCAGATTAAAATATCTGACAAAGAGCAAACATTTCAAGCGTGGGCTGAGTCGGTGAAATTTGCCATCAATGTGGGTACTGCTCCATTGCACATGCTTGTTTGTAAGCTGACGATGTTTTAACGTTATATTAGAGTATGCAACTGGATATGAGGCATGATGAAAATACTTGTAAAGGAAGCTCATGGTATTCAACTTTGGAAAAGGTACTTGTGTGTGTGTGTGTGTGTGTGTGTGTGTGTGTGTGTGTGTGTGTGTGTGTGTGTGTGTGTGTGTGTGTGTGTGTGTGTGTGTGTCAGCTGCAATGACCTTTTGTTTATGTGACTGTTTGTTTCTTGTGTAGATTACTGCAGGTAGCTTTCAAGCAAGAGTTGCATTTTTTGAAGAATTGGATTGGCCGTGTACATCTGGCACAGTTGTGTTTGTTTGCCAAGACGTGATGTGCATGCGTGATTGTATTTCACAGCTGAAGAAACCGCCAAAGACATTAGATGCTACAATAAATAACTTTACAGGCCTGGATCCAGGAATTTTTTAAGAGGGGGTTGACCTGGTAGCTGTTATTTATAGCATTACTAATTTTCTCTTTTCTAATGAAATTATATGAAATTATTGAACCACACCTATTGGAAAAGAGGGAGTTGAAACCCCCTGAACCCCTATCTGGATCCGAGCCTGCTCTACTTAGAAGATAAAATTTTATGAAATTTTAGTGATACAATATGTATTAATTAAAATGTGCCTGTACAGTAGTCACATTCACGTTGTCTGTATATGTTACGCATTCAGCTACGGGCCTTAGGAATGTTGACTCTGTAAAAGTCACGAGACTTGGCGAGCAGCTACTCTAAACAAAACTCATCAGTCTTTAGGAATGTGCCACAGCTACGTGAAAACCAGAGACGAACCGCCAATCAGATACGCGAAACGTTCACGAATTACTTTTACCACAACATTGTCAACAGAACTTACTTATCTGCGAAATCGATTGCTTCGTACTGTACGTAATTACGTAACATTGGACATCTATACGGAAACCCAAAGCCCTGTCTACATGCAGTGATGCACTGCAAGATAAATCCGATCCACATCAAGAGGCGGGCGCGCCTCGGGTTATAAATTAATTACTACTGTCTATTCCCCGTAAGTGTGAACTCGGAAGTGAGGGATTATTTTTCCGTTTCGTTTGTAGGAAGGGCTTAGACAATTTGATAAACAGAAATTCCAGACCTAGCGGTTTCTAACGATACCGAGATCATCGCGAAAGTCAAAAACAGGGGGGGGTATTGAAGATTTTCAAAGTTCACACCTATGGTAAACAGATAGTAGTTAATTAGCGTATCTTCAACTTTGTACGCGGGATTGGGGTCTGGCTATGCAAGACTAGACTACATGTACACGTAGTTGCACGTACAGGCCTAGGATCATGAGCGGCACTAAAGAGAACATGGAATGTGAAAGGAAGCCTAAGGAAGAAGGCGAATCTGCTTGTAAGATGTGCAATTATCTATCTAACTCTAGCTAGACTAGCCTACTCTACTAGAAGACCTACGCTTGTAGTAATTGTTTGTCAGTTGGGAGCGTGACATCACAGGGAAAGCGACAAAAACTCTGTTGGAGCTATCGGTGTTTCTGGGGGGTTCTAGAGCGTAGCTACTAACCACAAAGCTTGAAACTTCAAAGCCACCTCAAACCACAGCTTCTACTGTTCATCTTGCTTGCAGAAGCGCTGCCAGCACTTGAGAGCATTCCATCTAGATGGATTAGCTCATGATGCAAGCTGCAAAGTGATGGCAATGTTTCAGCAAGCAAAATGGACGGCAGAAGGCGTGTTTTTGAGGTGGTTGGAGTTTTAGATCGTGATTTTTAGTAGCCACGCCCTTAAAACCTCACAAAACACCAAATGATCTGACAGGGTTTTTCAGATTTTTTGTGCATGTTGTGATTATTCAGAAGTTAGGACTGAAACACCTACTTTATGGCAACAATGTTTATACATTTAGCTCGGTTGGTGACACACTGTTCTCGGTTGTATGGAGGACAGTCCGACTTATCTCAAAATGATCCAAGTAGTTTGGCTAAATCAAGTGATATCAATGAAGGTAGACTGAAATTTGAGTTTTTGTATGTCTGAATTGAAGCTGCAACAGCAAGATCATTCATTTTCTTTTGTGCAGAAGGAGCAGCATCATCGGCTGTGCAACCTTTGCTACCACTAGAACCAAATGATATATGGCCAATGTCTCAAGACGACTTAACAAATATTTTTGTTCAAGAAAAACGCAAAATTTCAGAAATAGTTGGTTTGGCTTTTGAACATGAGCTTACTCAACACCACCATACCTCAAGTAAGCAAATAAAGAAAATTGAGAGTCTCTCAAGTGGTCGACATCAGTCAACAATTCCACTTTGTGGCAAGTTCTGATCAGCTTGTTCTAATTTATATAGAGATTTAACGTACTATGGAAGCATACACTTTAATTATATAACAAAATGTATTATTTTTTCAAGGTCCACCATTTCCACGGCAGATAAGCTGTGGGTTCTTCTGTGGTCGAGAAGGTGAATTAAAGAGCTTATTGCGCTACTTTACTGTTGATTTGAAAGAAGGGAGACCCAGAATAAAGGTATACAAATAATTCATATACAATATTCAAACGAAAGGATTGCATATATCATGGGTACTTATTTCTTTTTGTAAGACAACTTTATGTCTTTTGCGACATAGCCATGATAATGCATTGGGGTGCTTAACAGGAAACACAAATACTGACATACACAACTACACATGTTTTGCGTGTGCGTACACACACACACACACACACACACACACACACACACACACACACACACACACACACACACACACACACACACACACACACACACACACTAGCCACAATTAAGCTTGCATTCTCACAGACTGCACTAGCACTTTATATATCATGAAACTGAAGGGATTACTGAAAAGAACAACAGCTTGTTGAAATGATGTAATCAACAGGTCGGCGATGCACATTGTGATATCTGTACTGTGTCTAATAAGTTAACACAAGAATGGCAATGCTTGACTACATTAATTTATGGAGGATATCTCAATGAACTACATATATGTTTAGTCATATGTATTACTTCATATATTGTGAAGGGTTGAGAAGATTATGTAGGTAATTATATGAAGTCGGTTTTACAACCAACTTCTTAATTTATACACAACTCTTTCAGCCATATATAGCTGCATGATCTTTTCAGGGTGGTGATTGTATGATACGTTCTTATCCAAGAACTTCATAAACATTGGTTTGGTGATCTTGTTATGGATGGAGGAAAACTCTATGGCACATGGTTTAAGAGAGCATGAAGAATAAACCCCACTGCAGGAGGGAATGAACTATAATCAGCATCAGTAGGCCATCAAATCTCACACATGCAATTAACTTATGTCACTAATCAATAGTTTAGTTTACCCGTGCATGTTAGTGATACATGATGTATAATAGTGTTGTCAAGAAGAAACTTGAACATAGCTATGACTGTCATGCAAAATACCATTGTGTAAGTCCTTGTCTGTTGTGTCAGGTTATTGTAGGCTTTGGAGGCCTAGGAAAAACATCTTTGTCATTCAGATATGCAGATTGCTACAGAGAGAGATATCCTGGTGGAGTCTTTTATTTTGATCTAGGGTCATTATCAACATTTCACAATTCAGTCAAAGACAATGTGAGTTTCATGGCGATTTATATAAATATGCTCACAACAGCTGTGAGAGTGAATGGTGTTTGTGCACTTGTTTCAGCTTGTTGTCTTGGGACATACTGTTCTTAAGCTTGAAAGCTTGTCACAGAACTTTGAAAGGTTGCAAAAACTTCTTCGACATGGCGGTAAGAAGTGCCTCTTTCTCTATGATGGAGCAGACAAACTGCTGGTCTTTAATGACTACATTCCTTCTATTGCTATTGATGTGATTATCACAACACGAATGGCCAATATTAGCCATCATCAGCTTAGAGGAAACAGCACAGTTTCTCTGAAAGTTCTTGGTGTCAGTACGTCTGTGGAGATTCTTATCTCTGGCATGTCAGGATCATCTGGTGAACGGTTGACTGTGGATGAATTTCAAAGAAATAATCCAGAGGATTTTTGTTATGCTCAGAAGATTGCCGGTGATGGATGTCTTGATGGTTTACCATTGGCTTTACTTCATGCTGCAAACTTACGAAGAAGCCAAGGTCTTTCATTTAAGGATCTTTGGGAGAGACTGCAAGACAAGAGCATTATTCAGCTAGATCCAGCAAATGTCAAGGAATGGCTAAGAAACTACAATCTAAAGCAAATAGATGCTAAACTAGCATTATTGCATTTGGAGAGTCTGGATGACTTGAGAAGACTCACTCCACAAGGTTTAGACAACAGTGATCTCACTGTTGATGAGAAAAAAGAGATATTGAAGGCACGAGAGGAACTGGTGAGAGCTCCTGCATACATAACATGGAGATTGGACATTGAGTCTGCTTGTTTGGAGTCTTCACTGGCCAGTGATCTTCTTCGTCTGTCAGCTTTATTACCATCAAATGACATACCTGAAGATATTTTAGTAAAAGGTGTCATTTTGAAGAACAAAGGCTCTACGGAGACAGAAGTACGACGTGCTTTAGCTTGCATTCTTTCTCACTCATTGTTAACAAGTGGAGAGTCTTATATCTCCTCTGTTAATCATGCAGGTCGTACGTTTGCCATGCATCCAATGATTCAATACAGTGTGTCTAAACATCTTTTTCAAAGCCAAGAGCAACATACGTCTCTCATGTGTTTAGGAGCAGTACTTTGTAAAATTTTGCCATCAGCTACTGATTTTCAGAAAGAACTTCATCTAACTGATGGCACTGTTGCACAATATGCCAAGCATCTGTTTCATGTTGCTCTGTATATATGTAACAGCTCAGAGCTATTGAAAAAACGTTGGCTATGCAGAACCGTGGCATTGGCTTCCATTCTTGCAATAAGACAATATGACACACATATTGCTGTGTCTCTTTGCAGTCGACAGCTTTTTGATGCCCGAAAAAGGAGAGTTAGTAAACAGAAATTGGCAGATGGTAAGACTACTGTTTGCTTGGACTGGTATAATGTGTGCTAATAATGTTGTTGTGATATATCGATATATCAATATGTCACGTCATATGAGTTCTTTGTAATATGACATGTGTGACATGCAGACTGCATGCTTGCATATTGATATACCTAAAGTGGCATGGTTGAACTAAGCACATGTGTGAATGCACAGTTCAACATAGTGAGTTCTCTTTGGAAGCCGGTGTAATTCCGAGTAAAGGAGACAAGCTTATGCCACTATTACTTCTTGATGCACTACTGTTTTTGCAGAAAAACAGTAACTGCAATTTTTAAAAAATTAGTTGAAAAGTTAATTGTTTTTAGTAGTTTTATTATTAGCATCCTATATTGGCATGAAAGGTGAAGTTGTTTTATGTCTGTTTTATATGTTATGACATACAACATGGTGTGACATGTGACATGAATATGAGCATGACAGCTAGGCAACACTATGTGTAGATATTAATTATTAGTATGTTATATTTATATAATACAATTTGGCATGACAACAGTCATTGTACTCTGGTAGTTTTGTGACTACTGTTTTGTTACTTGTAGCTCTAGTACAAACTGGTTCATGTCACTCTATTCTACTTGAAGCAGAAGCTGCCATAACATTGTTTAAGGAAGCTTTAGACATTCTTGGTGATCGTCCACATAACAAACAACTTGCATTTGCAGAGAAATGGGGACAAGGTAACAGTTTAGATTAAGGGTGCGTGCATGACTCGTGACATTAATTTTACTCATGGAAGGCGCCAATTCATAATAAAGTGTTAGGAGTATAAGATAATCTTAAAGTAATTAATGTTTACATGACCTGGTGTTTGCATAAACAAGTCATTATAACTTTGGCAAGTCAAATAGGTAATCAATTCTGTTCTACAGTTTCGACTTGCATCCTTGATACATTTAGACAATTTATACGTACTGCATGTACTGCATGAGCCTGTGAAAGTCGATCATGTGTCTTAGATCTATACTCAAAAACAGGTCAAAGACATATGCAGGAACCAAACAACTTTACTTCTTAGTGTCAAAGACAGCAATATGCATATCATGACATGAGACTAAGTGATGCTGCAAGACAAGTGAAAAACTAACTAGTCGTGTAACAGAAAGACATACAGAAAACAGTGAATACTGCATGTACATATGTACATGTATATGAGTACACACACATGCACGCACACACACACACACACACACACACACACACACACACACACACACACACACACACACACACACACACACACACACACACCACACCACACCTTAAACCTTTAATTATACCTTGAACCCGAAACCTTAAACTTATAGCTTAAACACAGCCGTCAGCACTGACAATTCTGTTTCATCAATAGCGATGAGATTTATAGCAGAAATGCATGAAGACCCCACACTGTCACATTTGTGTTATTGTGATCTCCTGGTCTTCTGAAACGTTTTTACAGTTTAACAATTCGTTTGCTTCTGTCACAAATCAGAGGATTTCTTGCCCTCTCTCATTTATTTCTTTTCTTCTGTAGCCTAGCGTCTATTCTTCTGAGCATGCTTCTTGTACAAATGCCATACCATGTCTTTCTGTCTTGAATTAAGTCATACTAATTTTCCTGAATACAAAGAACGTGCGTGTCTTTAGTTACTCTATCTTTCATACACACACACACACACACACACACACACACACACACACACACACACACACACACACACACACACACACACACACACACACACACACGCGCGTGCACACACACACACACACACACACACACACACACACACACACACGTGTATGCGCATGTGTATATACGGACACACCAGAAAATTGACACTTGCAAAAGTACATGTCCATAATGTTGTAATACAAACTTTTCTTTAGCTCTTTTTGAAATCATTCGTGGTTGTCGACTTTTCTCTGCTTTTGATATGATTAAGAGCACTGCGAAGCGTCTGAGAAGTGGTCTGGAGTGGGCTGAAGCAACCAACTGTCAAAGCTATGCTCAAAGTATGTACAGAAACAGAAACTGTGTTTGATTTTATTTCCATTTTGTAGTAAACGACATGATCATTTTTATATGACTGATATGTTTATTTTTTAGGTCTCAACTCAATTGCCGTTGCTCTTCGTATTCGTGCAACTGCAAGCAATGCTGAAGAAATAGATCACTTGTCACAGCTAGCACTAACAGTTTATAGAAAGTGTTTACCTGAAAAACATCCTAACATTGCAACAGGTGCGATTACGTTAATTCAAATAAATCCAATAAAGTGGTGTACTTGGATTAATTATAATCAATGGACTTGTATGGTGTGTGGGCTTGTGTACTTGACATGCGTGTAAACTTAGTTTATTTTATGACAACCAATGTTAACTAGATTTTTGTTACCTGGTTTTTAGATGTGTTTTGTACATGACTTGTTTACCCTCTTCAAACATACTGTACGTGATAAATTTACTGATATAGTGTACACCATTTAATTGTTTCAAGTACTGTATATGACTGTACAAATTCGGATACTCAGAATCTTGTACGTGTTGGAACTCTAGTCTTGAGAATTAAATTAAGTTTAAATCTTGCATGGCAGTAAGCATGTTTGTCTTAATTATGTCAACTAGCTGGAGGTGGGGATTTCTTGGTGAAGTTAGTTATATATAACGGTAAATGGGCTGATAATTTACAGTTGCACTAGTTGCAACTAGCTATTAGCAGAATTCATCAGCTACAGAAAGTTGTCCAGAGTGACAATTGACTATGCTATGTCGTTATCCTGGAATTAATGTTCTGAAAAACTGCTCAAACACTGTGTGGTTAATTGTGAGATTTTTACAGACTTGACAGACTTCTCCATCTCTGGCTCCTTCGTGAAGATTTTAATTACCCAGTGCTTGTAATGCTAGAAACTGAAACATGTTCTTTCATGATAAGAAGTCATGGTCATCGAGATATCATTATTAGGATTACTTGTTTACATACAACTCAGTCTTAGAGACATACTATTGAATCGTGGTCAAATTTGCAGAATAAGTTATATTTGAAAGAATTATTGAGAAACATAATTTTCACATTAGTTCTTTTTGGCATATTAAATAGATAACATGTTTGATTATAGAAAGACAACTAGATTGTAAGATAGTAACAGAATTTGTAATGTATTACACTGGTATTTTTATTAGAATTAACGAACAGTGCTCATGCTTATTGCGACCAAGGAATGTACTCAAAAGCCGAAAATTTTGCCAATAGAGCACTGGAGATGCAGAAAAAGTGCCTACCACCAAACCACCACCACATTGCATATAGTGAGAAGTTATTCTTGTGTTCGATCAAACTGTCATGTATTACATGCAGGAGAAAGAAATGCAGTGTTTAATGGAGAAAATTACTACTCATTTGCAGGCTGGTGGTTTCTAGGAACGAATTACATGCATTGGGGTCGGCATGATGCTGCTGAAATCTACTTGACAAAGGCACTTGATTGTGTTAACTCTTACTCAGTTGTTACATATACTACACTTTACAGTACAAACTTTCAACATCGCAAATAACCTGGTTACTGTCATAGCTTAGAGGATTGTGTTTTTACTAGCTTTTCAATCCGTAGCAGAGTGGTATGCTATGGGGAAGAAGACAGATTTGGCCATAAACTATTTGGGAAAGGCAAAAGATGTAATGCAACAAGTAATAGGAGACCACGACAAGCATGCCAAGGCGAAAGGTTGTGACTTATTATCCATTAATTGAAGTAGTAGTATATGTATATCTGATGTAATAAACAGCTTGATAAAATTGTTTTATATTTTGTCATTGCTATTGAATAACATATTACAGTAAGTAAAAGATTGATGGAAATTGCTTGCTAATGTCTCTGTTAATCTAGCATTGTACAGGTGTGGTCGTTGTTGGATGTTGCTTCATGAGGTACAGAAAGCTGAGCAATTTTTGAAGGAAACTTTAGATTTGCTTGAAGATGAGCCTAAGGACAACTATATCATAATGCAAGGTGGAAACCTTAATTACTTAACTTAAAAGGTGTTATATAGCTAGATTATGTGTGTTTGTTGTGCTAAGCAAAGGGACTGTTGTGTCAGTGCCTTGTAGTACAACGAAGATTTAGTGAGGCTGAGTCATTGCTTACAAATCTTCTCAAAGTTCAGGATTCTTTCAAGTCACAGTTTTGCCCACAAAGAGGAGAAAGTCAAATTTTGTGCCTGTTATAAATTTTCATTTAGAAAATAACTTTTGTGTCTTAATACTAGATCTGCACTGTCTTGGTGTTTGTCTATTGGCACTGAATAATCCTGGTGATGCAGAAACTTCATTTAGGAAAGCTGTTGATATAAGAGAGCAGTACCTTGTAGCAAATGACAAAAGAACAGGGGAATGTAAGTAACCTTTATTATTAGTTTGCAGATAATCAACAGTATAAACAGAATGATATCTTTAGCATATCATCAACTTGCTATTTGTCTCAAACTGCTTGGGAAACATGATGAAGCGAAACAGTTTGTAAGTCGCTCTTTGCACATTGAAAGACTGCACAGCAATGGTGGACTTGTCAACTACAATGCATCTGGAGGTATGACATAGAAATGTGAATTTTGTTTGTGTCGTTTGGAATATTGCTAATATAATTGTTTAGTCATCTAGCAACGTGCAGGTACAATCATTTTTATTAAATATAAATATAAGGGTGATTGTAGCTGCACTACTATTACAGATTAATTTAACTTTACAGTGTCAACTAACAAAGGATCTTATGCCCATTCTAAGTACAAATTGTATGCACATTAATTACTTATTTATAATTAATTATAGGTTTGCGATTTCATTTGTACTATAATCTGTTTATATGATATCTAGTGCTCGCAAAGACAAAATCGATGCTGCTGAATGCGTTGGCTATGATATACTGGCAGAAGTTTCTACTTTTTGTGATCATTTTTACAATTGCAACTAGTTTATATTTTGTCTAGTAATAAATTGTTGCATTTGTTTGCTACTAATTTTGATTGTATTTAGTATTATATACTACTTTTACACTGCAGCTTCAGCAGAAATTGTACGTGTCGTACCATGCGCGCACTGATGATTGCTTGTCACGTAAATCAAATTCTTTCCTTTGAAAATCCCGGATTAGCGCCTGGTAAACGTCCAGAAAGCATCTCCCGCGGTAGATCTATATTCTACAAGCTGCATTATATTATGCATGTAACTCCGTGTGTACGCGCAGAGCGCATCGTTTATTGCCGGGGATATCGAAAAAGCAAGATATTTTAGCATATCCGGGTCTTGAAAGCACGCGTTTGCTCGTGTACGCGTGTCGAATACCTGCCCCGTTCGATACACCTGTTCCCTGCAACGTCAGCAACGTCTTCGAAGGGACTGTCGAAATGACGAGAGTCAGATGAGTCGTGACTTGGTATATATATGTCTACAAGAACAGGTATATATATATATAGGCCCCTCTAGTGGAGGGGTAGCTATTATTTATATTTGAATAAACTATATGTATATATATATATATATATATATATATATATTAAAATTAAAAAAAAAATATATATATATATATATATATATATATATATATTTTTTTTTTTTTTTATATATATATTTATTTATTTCTTACACACCTACTCACATACAGGGAAGTCCCAACTAAGGACTTCAGCTACTTCCGCAAGTATGCGGCTAGATATCATTCTAGCGTTATAAATCCATAATCTAACAGAAAGCTGCTCTAGCAAATTCTTTAAAGCCTTCCAGAAGGGAACAGCTAACACAGCACATACTTTTGAGGATATAGACTTCAAAGTCTCTAGACTGTCTGGTGACCAAAGGCCAAGTGTTTCAACTACCAACGGATAAAATGTACCACCAGTCAAAGATACTCTTGCATGGTGACGATCATCCTTGCCCATTTCTGCTGCTTCTGCAACAACTCCTGATGTTTCAGCAACTCGAGCAATGTAAGATGGTTGCAACGTGTTTCTTACAGTGATGTCAAAATATCCAGGCCGTCCATTCAAGAAATTCGGATGGAAGACATCACCTGGGCGGCATTTGGATTGACCCGAGCTTCTCTGTTCTTTCACAACTTGTTTGGAATCAATGAGGAGTGATTGCCAAATAGACTCACATAAAGCATTATGTCGATTCAGACGATGTGGACCATGACCACACCCAACAAGATGATCTCCATATGGGTCAAGTGGATGACCACATATACATCTGATGCTGTTTGGTGGGAACGGAAACACAGGTAGACCCAACCAGTATCTTGCTGCTACAACAAACTCATATATATATA
Source organism: Corticium candelabrum (assembly GCF_963422355.1). Lineage (NCBI taxonomy): Eukaryota > Metazoa > Porifera > Homoscleromorpha > Homosclerophorida > Plakinidae > Corticium > Corticium candelabrum. The sequence goes on from NC_085085.1 coordinate 12,343,465, forward strand.
TATATATATATATATATATATATATATATATATATATATATATATACGGGGAGTAGATTATCCAGGTGATCATGAGTACGTAACTGCACGTGACTTTCAAGAACGGGATTCGTGTCGAATAGATGCTAGGCTTGATACACCTATTCCCCGCAACGGCAGCGTCGTCTTCGAAATAACACAGCGTCCAACGGGACTTTCGAAATAGCATCAACAATCAATTTCAAACAAAATAATATTTAAATAACAAACAAACTAAAACAATCAATAATCAAATTAATTAAATCAACGGAGTTTTTTGAAACAGGACACTCGGTTACATTTTCTTTGTCTTCAACAGGATATTACTAGCTAATCAACTAACTAGCTATCCTCAGAACAGGACATCATGAACGGGCCTATCTCTGAACGAAATTTTTCATGAGAATTCTGTCCAGCTGCTATAGTGCTTTAAATTAGAACTGGATACTAATGCAACAAAATATGAACTTGCGTATATACATTGGGCTATTCGATCCTTGTTATAGCTAAAAAATTTAATTTTTTAGCGCGGGATCTATATAATTGAAATCTAGCTCTGAATGAGAATTCTGTCCGGCTGCTAATCTGTCCGGCTGCTAGTTCTTCTGAACAGAGTAACAAATGTATGTGAACGAGAGATAAATTCGCAAAACGCAACTAATAATACTCTGCCCGTGTTGAGAACGAGCACCATTCAGAGGCCTAGGACTAATTATTTCTATGTGCTTTACTTGTCATCGCCAAAGGCACTCTAATTGAAGCCTCTAAAAATAATTTTGAGCACAGACAGGGGAGTGCGTCTTCAAATGGGTGCTTTACATAGATGAGCGCCACGCAATGAGCTACATACGGGGTTTACAGCCAGTAGATAATACGGGAGTTTGTATACATTTGATTACGATTTTCGGAGTTATTGATGTTTTAACTTTCTGACACCTTGGAAGTTGAGTTTCAATCTTTTTCGTATTTAATCATGTCTTTGGTGCAGAGGATCGCTCGTCAGGGCAAGATCACGTTCTCAGCTCACTACAGCGCCCTAACAGCAGGCTCTACAGAGGCACCAGATTTACAACCACTGCTGGCCTTGGTTAGCTTGAATTCATTGCTACTGGTTTGCGTACGTGTTTCCTCTTATCATCTATCTAGTTAGCTCAATCCATGAAGTGCTTGAACGACGTACTAAATTGCATGGCTATTAGGTCAGGCCAACTAAATTTTTCGATGCTCGGATATTTGGACATAAAACCTGGACCAAAAACAGTAATGATCACATGACATTTCCTGCGGGGGGAGTGGTGGTGGTGACGCACTGCCGAGATATGTGAGATAACAAAATAGACACTAAAAACAAAAACGCTGATACAGATCAAAACGCGGAAACATTTGCTGGACCACAAGCACTGTCCTATGATGTTCTAGCAAGTCATGTTACATCAAGTGTTTACAATTTTTATTTTATTTTGTTATGTTACATCAATTTATTATTACAATTTTTATTTTGGTCAAGATTAAAACTGGACCAGTGAATCTAAGCATCAAGAAAGTTAATTGGTGTGGCTCTAGTTGATAGCTAAGATCACACTTTTGTTGTGTCCTGACAATTTCTAGAAATTGATCGTGTGTCTCGGCATTACCTGGAATTTAGTTGGGCGAATTGTAGACTAGCACTCGTCCACTGATTGACCGATCAAATTTCTTAAATTGATTAATTAATTAAACTTACCACAAACAATCTCTTCACTTTACTGTAAAACATGAAAGTTTGTCTTGAGCTTTCAGACAGAGCGTTCAAGGGTGGGTGAAATTTTCAACTTTGATTGATATCCTTAAGGTTAAAATAGTTTGTCGATACTGTCTCTCAGAGCAGGTGCATGAATGTTGATCTGAGAATTTTTTCTTGAGACCATTAAGTTTCTACTAAGTGAGTGTAGTGATGGTGCTAAAAAGCATGACAGAAAGGTTACACTGTACCTGTTGTTGTCTCTCGCAATAGTTCAGTTTCAAATTCAAATTTAATTTAGTGTTCAAGTTTGTGAATGATACATAACATATTGAGTAAAAGCACAAGTAACTAATGTTTCAATTAAATTTGCTCGTATAGCATGTGTTACAAGGAGAAATGACAAATAGCAGCAGATGCTCACTAAAACTAATTCTAGTCTTGCCAATCAGACTTTACAGTGGGAGTTAATTGCATACAAGACATTTCCAAGACTAGACCTCAAGTAGCACACAAATGAGATTTGACACCACACACACACACACACACACACACACACACACACACACACACACACACACACACACACACACACACACACACACACACACACACACACACACACACACACACACACACACACACACACACACACACACACACACACACACACACACACACACACACACACACACCTAAATCCTAAAATCCTAAATGTCAGGAGCTGCCTCTCAGAGGTCACGCCCCCAGCTGTTTAGCTGGGCCCTGTGCGCTACTCAGGGAACCCTGGGCCTGCGCTAGCAAACTCCTGGAGCCGGGCCAGGCACTCGCAGGAGCACCGACTTGTAAAGCCAACTGTGGTGTGAGCACCCAAAGTCTTAGCCTCGAACTTCCAGACCAGAGAGCGCGCGAAGCGCGAGAACTCTAGTCTGGACCAAGTCGGTACTAAAATGATTTCGGAAATAGCCTTCTAAGCCAATCAGCTCCTTATAGGCGGAATGTCGGCTGTAAATTCTGATTGGCTTAGCAATAATTGGTTATTCTAAGTGCACTAGCGCTGATTGCGCGCATGTGAAACCCGTGTGGGCGGCTAAGTGCACGCCAGAGCTGTGATGAAGACTCTGGTGCATGCACACATCTTAGTTTTAGTTACAGCTTCAGTTCTTTGATATTTTCAAGCTTGTGGTGACAGGACATGCACAGTAGCGTTGCTAAACCATCACCTTTGACAACTGGTTGAGCGGTAGTCTCGCCAGTCGAGCGGTTAGACTAGCTAGCGGTCTGCCAAAGAATTGAAGAGTCGTGGTTTCATGCCGTCTACCAAGATATTGCTGCAAACACGGCAGATGTCTCTTCTTTGTTCGTGAGATCTCATGGCATTTACAAATGATATGTTAATCTAGGTAAAACGATCCTATGCTGCTGTTAGACTATCATTTAGCATCGCTTTTGATAAATACTTCCGAAATCATTTTAGTATTGACTTGGTCCAGACTAGAGTTTGCGTGCTTTGCGCAAATGTGTGTTAGTTTCTTGCTTAAGGAAATTATGTCATAGCTCGCCATCACTGTGACTTGAACTTGCGACCCTTTAAGGTCCCGGATGTAAACACTTCATAAGATGACTCTCTAACCATCTGAGCTATTGCACCACACACAGACACAGACACACACACACACACACACACACACACACACACACACACACACACACACACACACACACACACGCACATCTTTGTTTGATTTGACACAATTTGCTTGAAGGTGACAAAACACAGATTTAAAGTGTAAATGTGTAGTTAAAGACAGTGCAGTCTGTTGACTTTGTATGCTTGTGTTATACAGGTAAATGAATTGAAATCATCTGATATTAATTTACCATCTAATCCAGCTGTGGCTGACATTACACCTCCAGACAGTGCTCCAGCTGCTTTTATAGACATATTAAGAGACAACCACTTTACTATCGCTGGCTTTCTATTACGAAGGGGCTCATCTATGCCTATTCATGATCATCCCAACATGTATGGAATATGGTAAGAAAAGACAGTCTACTCGTAGACTATATTGCTTTATTGCTTCATATTTTTGTTTGTCTAGTAAAGTACTATATGGCAAAGTAATTATCACATCTTTCAGTCCACCAAAGAGGTACACTTGTGTGTAACTACAGCATCTATTTGTTGTTGTTGTTGTTGTTGTTTTTGTTGTTGTTATGGTATAATGATAATTATTATGTTGTTGCTACAAACACAGACCTTTTAGTTGTCAAGACATTGACATTATTAGCAGTGAGGGCTACCTCGATCACTGAATAGATAGATACGATTAGTGTTTTTAGATGTCTGGTTGATACTGAATGTAGAGACTTTTTGTATGATTTGAAAAGAAATTATTATTTTGCGATTTTCTTCTCTGCTAATGAAGGTCATCATCATCGAATACACGATAACATGTCTCCTGCTTTGATTGCTTTGATTGCTTTGTTTTATATTGTGGTATGACCTTGCTTTCACGACTGTGTTGTTTACAGAATAGAAACAAGTATTCCGCACAGCCATGGATTTAGTGAGTAGACACACTTCCAGTGTTTGTCTTGAGTGGTTTGATGAGTTGCTTCTCAAGGCTACTACATGGCCAAAGATGAAGGTGCTGAATTTTTCACTGCAGCCAGCCCATGTGCTATACTCACACCTAATAGTAAAAACTTGCACACTATTTGTGCAATGGAGTAAGAACTTGTTTCACATTGTGTGTTGACTGATTTACAGGAATTTTTTTCTAGACACTCGGCTTTCTTTGACATACTTGGTCCACCATATAATTCGTTTGAGGTGAAATAGAGTTTTTATTTAAACGTTAGCACTTTGCGGAGTCAGCAAGTAAGGTTACTTGTTGCAGAACCGGAATTGCCATTATTATCAAGAAGTTCCTAAAACAACTGTGTTTGATCAGGAGAAAGCAAAAGAGTTGGATGGTGTGAGGTTTGTACCATTGTTGATGCTCGTCTATATGTAGTCATAACAGCAGGGTAGGTAAGTTAATTACTGTGATTCTGTACAGAGTTCTGAAGAGAACAGAGCAACCACCAATGTTTTATACTTCTGTCAAAGTAAGAGTGTGCTCTTTGTTATGTAATTAATTACCTATTTGCTTTAATTTTTAAGTAAATTTATAGAGGCCTTTTCACACTCCACTCCACAGCACACATTGGCGTTTTCACACCTAAGTAATGCCCATTGGCTGTCAAACCAAATTCAATGCGGACTTAGAGGTGGTTTGAAGTGGATTCAATATGCATTGGCGGCTATACGTAGCACCACGCCTACCCACACTGCTCTTTGTGTTGGTATAGACAGCAGAGATCCACGTTTCCTTTCTGTCTTGTGCTTATGACGTAAATGGACGTACTGTAACCAAATATAGAGAACTCTCTCCTTGAAGAGACTGGCAGCCATAATGCCCACACGTTCTCACGCACGTTACACGGTTAGCAGGGCAGGGATGTAGAGTGACCTCTATAAATGGTGGCTAAACTTCACAATGTTACAGGGCATGCCCACTTTTATGGACACGCCTACTCTATTGTCTTGACTTATAGGGTAGAATCAGTGGCAAATCCAGACTGGAAAAGGGTGGAGTATATACTATATGCAACTTTGGTCCTCACACGTTTGTACAGTCTACAATTTTTATGACCACACCTACAAATGATGGGAGCTATAGCCCGGTCTAGCCCATGCCATGCTACTCCCCTACAGGTAGTAGTGTTTATGACTTTTTGTGGATTGCGTTTTCCTAGTGTGAAATAGGTCAATGGGCATTGAATGCACATCCAATTTGCATTTGCTGCAAAGTGGATTGAATGCGGTTTGATGCTTTTCAAGTGTGAAAAGGCTTTAAAACTGTTTTGTGCAAGAAGATTGAATTTTATTATTTCATATCAGAGAATTAACTGCTATCGTGGCAACTTATGTAATTTAATATTACCTGTATCTCACGCACTGCAGTGATTGGTGTGGGACAACTATATCTCATCGAATTGTATATCAGAGTGAGGTAAACTTATAAGCACAGGCGGCGGAAGCAAATTTAAAGTGTTCAGGCCTAATGCACACTAAGAAGCATGGTCCTAACACCTAAGAAACGGGGTAGCTCACGTAATTTGCCTTCAGCTGTATTACAGTAACCACTAGAATAAGTATTTATAATCTGCCAAACAATCTAAGTCATCCTTCGAACGGATCCCTTCCAGCTACGAAGTCATTAGCAACTTGTTTTAAATTTAAGGGAATCAGTCATGCTCCTTGTCTTTGATAAATATATTACCTATTTAATCGTGTATACCTCTAAACAAGAAGTAGGCACCAATAGTCGACTGGCAAACGTACGTACACTTTGTGAAAGTTGTCAGGCCATACATATGGCCTGACTGGTTCTGCTGCCCCTGGTAAGTTAAGGCACATGTTGCTAAGACTGGTGTGCTGTATCAATGTGGTTTGGAGAGTGAGTGAATTGACATGCATGTTTGCTTGTCTTCTGTACTTTGATTTGACATTTTGTCACTCATGACTAACTGTTGGATTTGTCGCTTTGTTTGTGTAGTCTTACAGAGGGCCGCCTGTGGATGTAAGAAAGCTCTAGCTTATTGCAGTTTGTGTGTCTTGAACTCCAAGTTGTTTTCATTGGAAAGAAAAACGTAGTTCTAGCTACTACATGTAGTAGTATGGTTGATGACAACTATTTTATAGTATCAGAAATGTTTCTTGTGTATGGCATGCAGTAGTGTTTCATTTTTTCCTACTTTAGACTTATGCTGTTCTCATCTCATCATGTATAGCTTATTAGCTTGACTGCATGTTTAGATTTTTGATGTGTACAATGGTTAGCATGTACAGACATAAAAAAACTGGTAGACTACAACAGTTGTCAATATGAACACATCAGACATCCATCTGCAAAGTCAAAGTGATATACAACTTGTACCATTGACTGATCTCATGTGAACACAAAATACTGGATGTATATTGTTCTTTTTATCACACCGGGCATTGGTGCAGTTCTCATCCTAGGGCAATTAGAACACCTAACTAGACATGTTACAAAACATTATTTTTAGCAACTGCAACAGACTGCATGCATGCACATACACACATCTATACACATAGCTACTCTATAGCAGTCCAACTCACAACGCAATCTATGTTACTCTACTTATAACGTTCGCTCGGTTCACCATCCATGCTATATACATTTATATATACATTTACAATTCCTCTACCGAATGCAGAGTCTTAACCTAATAACTAGTCTTCTAGCTAGTGTAATTGACTTATAATATCGCCTAACCTTATAATATTGATGTAACCTACTACTGTTTCGTAATGGACCCTAATAATCCTACACAATCACGGAATAGTGTTTGAAGACAGCGGGCGTTAATTGCGGTGTACGATTTATATCAATAACCGGAAACGCAGTATGGCGGCGAAGTTACGCACTGCCGTCTCGCCTACTGACGTCGTCTACCCTGTAGACTTCGAGAAGTTCGAGAAAGAGCAGGTAATTTTGTGGAAAATAGAGAAATGCGGCAAGTAGCAGCGTGCGCAGCGGCGGAGTGAACGACCGTTTCGGTCTGTTGTTCATCGCTTCTAGTCATTCAAAGTGCTTTCACTCATTCTTGCATTGAAAAAATAATGATTTGTTTAAATGTGCTCGTAGAACGTAGACTACGGTTTTTAGAGTAGAGAAACGGTCGATACGGAGACCGACCTCTAGTCAGGAATCTGACTTCATTGGCTGAAAATTTTTGTGCGTGCAGTTCGAGTCACTGACTAAAGCACTCAGTATGGAAGAGAGAGCGATGAAAGAGAAACACTGCAGAAGTAAGTTCGATGTTGCTGACGTTAACTTACTCTAGTCTTTGAAAGCCTGCGTTTGCATGTTATTAAAAGGTGTGGTCATCGGCACACATCAGGAGAAGGGCTGCACCATCTTCTGGTCGCTTCTCAAGAATCGCTTTCAGCTGGAGAAGCAGAACATTACGTGCTGGAAGGCTGCCATGGTGATACATAAGGTCTTACGTGCTGGACATCCTAATGTGAGGAGAACACATCCATAAAATGTGTCAGAGTATGTGGCTCAGCTGTCTGTTTGCTGCTGCTGCTGCTGCTGCTGCGCAGGTGCTTGACCAGTCTTACAGACATCTTGATAGATTGAAACAGTTGGGCCAGACTTGGGTGTGTTTTTGTGTTTCTCTGGTTGTGAGCAATATCGAATTGAAAACGATGGGTTTGGATAATTTTAGGGGCAATATCTGGATGCATATTCCAAGTTGATTCATGCGTACTGCTGCGTCATTTGTGCAAAACTGGATTTTCATCGGAGGGTAAGTTAGTTTAATACACTTTATGCTTGTGCACTGGCATACATATGGTAGAGTCGCCACTAAGGCTGTATCTTACTTACTCTTTATAAGTTGTGGTATAGCTGCAGCTACTATTCTAGAGGAACTTTTAGTCGAGGGCGTTTTTTGTGTAGGATGTCCACCAATGTACCATAGTCGTCATTGTACCTATCTAAAGTCATTTAGGATTTGATTTTCTATTACAGATTTGTAACCATTACATACCATGCAGTACAATAGTCCAATCATGGATTTATGCAGCAACCACAGCAATGGACAGTCTAATTCATGCCCATAATTCCAAGTTTTGTCAGAAACGAACAGCATTAATGTACCTGTCTGCAACTGCCAATACAAATCAATCATTTTTCTGATTCACAACAATTGATAATTTTATGGCGGAACTGAACATTATGTAACCATTGCCTCCCATGTGATAAATTTCATTACTTTGGCATGCAATAACGGTTTGTGTCACAGAATTTGGTCACACGAAATGACAGTTGTTTGTATGATGTTACATCGATTTTACAACCAACGCACGTGGAAGCAAAATGATGTCAAATTTGTAATACTTCACGACAAGTCAATCTTCAACCATCTCATAGCTGTGAAAGCGAAACAGTTTCAGTTACTAGTTGTTGCTTATTAGATGTAGTTTGGGGACAATTGTGTTGGGAAATTAGTGTCTACATGTGTGGTGGACAAGTGACCATGTTCTAAGGTTTATTGCTCATTTGTGTGAATAAGTAACTTGCAGTTGGATTGTAGATATTAACTAATTCTATAATGCTCAGACTAACTGAAAGATCTTGCAAGAACCTACAGGATAGAGTGTTTCGTTAATGAGAGGTACCGTATGGCATGCTAGAGTGACATCTAAGGCGTTGCAGAAGGGCGTTAAGTTACAGCACTTGCATTCCATGGAATGTTTGTTTATAATTTCAGTGAATACAATTTGTCGACATCCTGTGGTCAGTTTGAGAGAATTTCTATGATATTAATCACAAAATTGTGTGTGGAACATTTAATTAAACTTTTGTCATAAATAAATATTTACTAGCACCAATAACAACCAGATTTACTGCTTAAGTTAACTTTACAGCTAATATTGAAGCATATGATTGGATAAATAGTGAAAACTTCAACACATTAAAGTGCCATCTTGTTAATAGTCTAGAGCATTTTATGCTACACTTTAGTTTATAGTGTTTATTTAGTGTAGCTCGACTAATGCTGTTGCTATACATCTAGAGATAATTTCATGAACACACATCAAGTTTAGGGAGTTTGACATACTACATGCAATGCCTTCTACCAATAGTTCTTTGATTGAAACTCCTCCATGGATCATTGACAGATACTTTGTTTGAGCTACTCAAATTTGCATTGGCCAGGTTAAGGTTGATTGTGTTAACATAAATCTCTGTGCTCTTGTAGAATCCAGCTTTTCCTCAAACACTGAATTTCAAGGATCAGAAAATTCCTGTTCAGGACAACGATATCAACGGATAGTATGTGTCTTGTAAAGCACATTTGGCTGGCTGCTGTTACGTCATTTGAATCTGTAATACTAGTTTTCAGCTGGCCGTCGAAGTCTTTGATTTCCAGGCAACCATACTGAAATTGCAGAAACTCAGTCAGTGTGTAATAGTTAGGTTCTTGTCATGCTATCTAGTAAGTTCTCTATATGTATACACCGTGTAGTATTTGGAAGTTTGGATCCATCTCGTCCAGCTAGTGCAACTTCTGTTCACTGTCGTGTCGCTCCTCTTGTGCCTATTGTTGAAGTTTGATATAACAATACTTAGTATGATCAGTTTGGATTAATGTTTTGATTTTTAGGAATCGGCTGCATTGTACCAGATGAGCCTGAAGTTAATGCATCAATTACATTCTAGTGAGTCGTTGTTGCATTATGTTTGCCTTTGTCGTTTAAGGGTTGTTTTTAGGTTTGCCAATTGAGACTCTGACTGGTCATCGTGAACGCTTTTACAAGCAATACTCAGAGTATGAACATTATTATTCCAGTTATGACATTGATTTGCTATTGCTGGTTTTTCACAGGCTTTTTAAGTTTTACTTTAGTGCCGACAACTTGCAGTATTTGGAGACACTTGTGTCGGTTCCAAAATTGTCGGAGGTTTGCATGTTCAAACTGTATGTCAGTATAGACATGCTAGTATGCATACAACAACGTTTTATTTAGCATCCACCAACATTTCAAGTTGGTGGTCAAATCGTTTCAGATGGTGAAAGTCGTCCAAGCACACAGAGAAGTGCTTCAGTACCGAAGTCTGCAGATCCATTTGTTCCTCCTACAGACCATCGCAAAAGTTTACCTTTTGTGGTAAGTATGCTTGTTTGATGTAACTTAATTAATAACGTGAGAAAATACTATGCACTAAAAATTAATGTTGTGAACTAATTAAGATGGCAGTTCTTGTTTACAGTAGAGTGCTACCCACTGTTATATTCTACTCTGCTATTGTCATGACTTCGTTTTACGTCATTAGTACAGTAGTGTACTGCAATGAAGATACTGTCCTATTTAAGTGATTGTCCTGTTTATACAGCTTGAAAGGAAAAGCACTGATGATCGCTTTCGCGATGCTTTCGGGTCTCCTACTAAGCTGCAGGGATTTGATTTTGGTGTAACAGAATCATCCAGCGAAACTTCTCAACAACTAAAAGAGAAGTGTGTTATTGATTATTTAATTAAATTGGAATGACTCATAACTTGGTAAAACATTATCTTTTATAGAGATGATTTGATTGAGCAACTTATGCGTGAGGTTGTAGAATTAAGGCAGAAAGTGATTGATCTGGAGAGGCAACATCAAGCTGTAAGAATGTCTTACTTTGATTCTGAAATATTGAGGAGGTAGTACATATGTTGTTTTTCATCTGCAGGACACAGCATTGATTAATAGTTTAAAATATCAGATAAGACAGGTACTTGTTAGATAATAGAGTTTGTAATGAGGTTACTTGTTGAGATTCACTTGTAATAGCTTCAGGAAGAAATAGACGAGTACAAAGACATTGCAACTCAAGCTTGTGATGTGAGACTACAGAAACTGTTGTTGTCCTATAGTTAAACAAGTTATTGTGATACAGGAGAATGTTGCACTTAAAAGCCAGCTGAATGATTCTAAGCCTATTGTAGAATCTAAGGCTGAATCAGGTGAGATCTTGATGTTTCTATTAATTAAAGCAATATGTAATGATGGTTTGACTGCTGCTGTAGATAAATTAAAAGCAATGGAAGAAAAGTTTGCAAAGGTGAAACAGATGTATGGATCATTAAGGAAAGAACATGTTGATCTGCTTAAGCAAGTCAGTACTAGTAGCAGAAGTAACTTGTAGATGAAGCAGCTTGCTTAAATTTGAATGTAGCACTCAGAGGTGACTAAGCAAGTGACCACACTTGGGAAGAAAGTAGAAGATTCAGAGACAGCATCAAAGGTGATGGAGTTTTTGTGTTGTTTTTGTGTGTGGAGGGCTTTGTTGGTCTGTTTGAAAATTTCTATGAAAATGTTTGGCATTGCCATTCTGTGTTATGAACATGGAGTGTTCGATTTTATATTACAGTGTTTTTGACACTTTTAGGGTTCACTAACCTGCTTCATGATGAGGGTGGTGGCAAGTGTTTGGGGTCACCAAACTAGCATAGATTCTATTGTTGTATGAGTTTACTATCATTTCAAAATTGGTAATTTGCCCATGCATATGATGATTGGATTCTTGTTCTTAAAGTCTACATTATTTTTCATGCTGCAAACTGGTTTAATTTATTTATTGCCTTTACACAAATTTAGTGGAAAGTAGTGGAATCCTCTGTGATTTGTTTCTCACTATACAGACTTTCCAGAGTAAAGTTACTGAGCTAGAAGATGAAGTGGAGAAATCTCGTGCACAGTCAGCCATTGCTGAAAGTGTGCCTACTTTACAAGCTGCCTTGGAGGAGCAGCAAAGAGTATGTAACAAGCTTATAAACCGGTCTCACTTTATATTTCAAGCATGTATGTATTCGGATTAAATATTTATAGGCTGCTGAATTGCTTATTGCTGAAAAAGTAGCAGCTGAGCGTCAGATGTCTGATGATCTTGATTATGAAAGACATGCATTGCTTGGTCAGTTTTGTTTGAGGAGATCATTGTACACACGTAAAGTGACTTCTTTATTATAATAGTTCGTGCTGTGGAAGAAGCTCGTGTACTTATTCTGCAAGCACAGGAACAGTCCAAAAGTGATCTGTTGTCAGATAGCATTTGTTCGCCTGGTATCAAGAGTTAAAGTCCAATGCTGCAATTCTTGGTTTCCAAGTTGTTGCTGTGGTCTTAGAATACTTTACCAGTCAGGTGGAAAGTGTGTGTTCTGTTGCCACAAAGCTAGAAACTGCTGCGTGTTCGTATGCAGCCAATAGACAAGGTAAAAGAGGAATACCTTTCTTTCGGAATGTTACTGCATACGATTGTATGAATCCAGAAGTGGGTGATGTTGTGGCGGCAGTGAGTGCATTTGCAACTGCCACGAGTGGTGTTGTGTTGTTGACCAGGAGCACGTCAAACACAACATCAGATGAAACTGCAGAAGGTCAGGGTTGTTGCTATTTGAGAATGTGCATCATAGTGGTAGTACTTGACATCATAGGTATTAAGAAGGAAGGGCAACAAGCTGTCATGTTGTCATGTGCTTTCTTGGATGCTGTTCGAAATGTAGATAAAGGTTACTTGGATGCATCTTCATAACTTGATAACTGAATGGTGATTTTTATTGATTGTTGTATTATATACAGGTGGGGTGAAGGGTAGATGTTCTGATTTGGAAGCATCTCTCAAGGATCTTGCTTCTCTTGCGAAGGTACCAACTGTATAACGTTATTCTTGGTGTTACTGTAGACCGGGATATTTTGGTGTCGTTAATATTTGGTGAAATGGTCCAAAATGTCTATTTTTAAATTTTGGCAAATATTGATTGTAATTTATTATTATATTAAATTATATTAAAGTTACATAGTAATTATATTAAATATTAATTATTAATAATAATGCAGCTCTAGTGAGCCCAGTTTCTGCAGCGTACCTCCCAATTCTCTGGTGTGCTGTAGTCATTGTAGTTCACACATGCACGTTATTTGTCAGAGGATCCGGAGCTCTGTGATCGAATGCAACTTACGCCATGATTGGCTTGCTCTACTTTCTGCTTCGGACAAGGAAGATGGTCCACATAATTAGAGCGTCGGAAGCGAAGGACATTCTATTGTTTGAAAGTACAGTACCTTTGCAGAGCCATTTTTGCAACAGCAGACGTACATATGCACAACGAAGCATTCGACAAATTTGGTGAATTTTGATTTTGGCTATTCACTCGCCAATCTCCAAATTGCCAGAATTTTCCGGTCTACAGTATTTTGGTAAATTTGGTGTGACTTTTATTTATCAAATTAGGATAACACCTAAAAAATTTTAAGTACTTTACTCCACGTGCAGAAGGCGCCGATAGAATGGAAGTAACCCGGATACTTCACAAATTCCTGGAAGTTTGTGTGTAGTGATGAGAACTGCTTGGCTAGAGAAACAATGAGTTTCCTTAGAGCAACCCACAAACACGAGCTCAAGTGCACTATGTTCATGACACCATATCCGTAGTGGGCAAGTGGTACCAAATCTCACATGATGCCCCAAATCTCTTCTACTGCTGCCACACCAAATCTGTGCCTCGTCTTACCGAATTTTAGGTTACACCGACAGAGTACTTACTTCTGAAATGCCAAGTTTTTGAAACACCGAAAATAATACATTAAACAGTAGCTGCTTTGTTAATTCCTGTTGAACTGCTGACATCTATTAAAATTTATGTTGACTGTGCTTGTGTCACAGTTACTTGCATTGCCAGAAGAGAATGACACGTTAGAGTCAATAGGAGATATTGTGGAAGAAGAAATGGCAGTAACTAGCCAAGTCAGTATGTTTTATGTCGTTCAACTTTAAGTAGCTTGAATTGTCTATATGTCTCACAGACGATTGAAGCAGCTGCAGCAAAGATTGAAGTTGGTCATGTCATTATTTTGGTTTGTATTGTGTTTCATGGTGTTTGTGTTAGGCAATGTTAGATATGTCGCGATCGAAACATACTGGTGTCACACTTGAGGTCAATGAAAGGTACATACCATCATTGAGTATTGGTGTTCTATGGTATTCTTAAGCTTGTTGTTGCTCCAGGATTCTTGATTCATGCACAGAGCTCATGAAGGTTTGTACACCAAGATGTGACCGACTGCTGTTACGATAGCGTGCTGTGTCTGTAGAGTATACGCATTCTAATTGAGCGTTCTAAAGACTTACAAAGGGAAATTGTTGTTGGTGGCAAAGTAAAGTCATTTATCATGATGGTGCTAATTAACAGAAGTCAATGTTTGGTTTTAGGGTGCGTCTAGTGCTAAGGAATTCTACAAACGAAATCATCGTTGGACTGAAGGTCTTATCTCAGCTGCTAAAGCTGTTGGATGGGGTGCATCAGTTCTCGTGTACGTTTAGACTCAAATGTATTTTGAAAAGTGTGAGTAGCTATTGTCATTGAGTATGACTATTTGCGTTTAGTGATTCAGCTGACAAAGTAGTGCAAGGTTCTGGCAAGTTTGAGGATTTGATTGTTTCTTCACATGAAATTGCGGCTAGTACTGCTCAGTTGGTCAGTTTCAAAAGTAAATTGATATTGCATGGTGCTAATGACTGTCCTATTGACGTGCAGGTTGCTGCATCCAAGGTCAAGGCATCATTGCACAGTGAACGTCTAGTCAGTGTGAAGGCAGCATCACGATCAGGTAAGTTTCTCTACCTGACAGTGAATGTTTGTACAAGATGTTCTTCTACTGTAGTGGCTGAGGCTACAGCAGGGGTAGTTGCTTCGGCTAAGTCAGGGTCAAAGATGAATGATGGTGAGGATTTTGAAATTTTTGATTCTCTGTGTTAGTCATGATATTTGCGTCCAGAAGCCGAAAGTAATGTGGATTACTCAAAATTGTCACTGACACAGGCAAAGAGATTAGAAATGGACTCCCAGGTAAGTTGAGTTATGGTGACAGTATTGTACTTTTAGATCTGTAGTATGATTTTTGTAAAGGTACGAGTATTGGAACTGGAAAGTCTGCTTGAAAAGGAGAGAAATCGTTTGGCTGAACTTAGAAGGATGCATTATCATCTTGCAGGCGCTAGTGAAGGATGGGAAGAAGTAAATTTGTTGTGTGGTGACTCGAAATGAACCTGATTATGATTTCTATTTGACTAGGAAGAGGAGCAGAAAGCTGAATAATTGTTTGTTAGTAGTAAGCCTATTGAGTATAGAAGAGCAAAGAGGACATGTTTGTTATAGCCTTGTAGTTATGGAATGGACATTTGCTACAATCGCCGCAAATGCAGGATCTTCTACACACGTAATATACATTCTAAGCCAACTAGTGACCTTTCTATTTGCTTTTCACGTGATGCGTACATCTCCCACGTCATTTTTTACAGGTGCTTTGGGAATTTGATTCCTATTGTGCAGCGTTTTGCAACGTTTTTGAGTTCTTTGATACTGCGCTTGTCTTATTAGCAGAGTCATTATGGCTCTGTCTAAGAAACAGATGAGTGTGGATGACTATAGTGTTGCGCTCACAAGTGTTGTGCATAATCCTCTCTTCTCAGGCGATGATGACATTGATCCACAGCCAATGGGCTTTGGTAATCCTACATATGCAACTCTTCGAGAAGACGAGGAACCAGGTGGAATGCTTATTGATCTTTATTTACATTGCTTTAGTGTTAGGGCGTGACTGCAGTGTTTTCTAGGGTTTCCTTATGAAAGTGCATATGGAAGTGTCCAACAGAGTCTTGCAATGCGACAATCTGAGATTGTGAGTGATACTCGATTCCCATCTAGTCATCATGAAAACCAAAAATCGGAGAAACCCAGAAATAATCCCTGCCTCGTCATTGGAATTGTAATTGCCATCGCAATTGCTGTTGTTGCATTAGCATTAGCTGCACTAATAGTGACAGGAACTATAAGCATCAAGTCAAGTAAACATCTACATAAGGTTCTGGTCGAAGAGCAATGTGTGATGCGATTTTTTTGTTCATTTTTTTCAGGCAACACTGCTGAAGCACAAACGAACCCTCTCACAGGGTCACCAGCCAATGTTCAACATCTCGCTGATCAACTAAGTGAGTTGATTGGCAACGTCAGTAAAGTTCAAGAGGAGCAGGCTGTGCTTATCACTGTCGTTAATGTTATTCAGGTCAAGTTCATAATTCATATTCTTGTGTTGGGTATTGTAGGGATATGTATTAATGGTATTATAATAGGAGCAACAACCGAAACCTACTGAACATGGTACCACTATGCCTACAAATACACCAAATACAGCTCCACCAAGCAGAGCTTCAAGCAGCCCCACCCGCCAAGTGGATACAAGGCATCCGAATGACTCTGTTAGTACAACGAGTCCTATTACTGACAAGCAAAGTGATACCATGAGTCCAGGCCATGGGACAACGCAACATTCTTTGTCAACAACTAGTAGTCCAACAACTAGTAGTCCAACAACTATCAGTCCGTCAACCAGTAGTCCAACAACTTTACCTCCACCTCCTGCTGTAAGCTACAAAAATGACTGTTTGCAGTTGTAGTTTTTCTTATTGTATGGGAGTTTCGGTTTTAGTGGAATCAAACAGTTATCGACTTATTAAATGACAACATTATTCGGTTTGTTTATTTCATGTTGTAAAATGTAATTTATGTGACCAATCATATTCTTTTAAGGCTTGGAGGTGATATGGTGAAAGTGATGCAAGCTTTGGCAGTACAGACATCAGCTATATACAGTCTTCAAGATCAGCTCTCAAGGTGTCGTTTGCAACAATACAGTTTAGTCTCTTTACTCGGTAAATATTACTTTGCTTCCCAAGGTTGGAAAAGAATGTTTCAGTACAGTGGAAACAGATCGAAAACATTAACAAAATTCAGTTGAATCAAACTGTAACACTGTCAGATGTGAAGCAGACTCAAGGAGTCATTGTGTCTGAAGTAGCTGATGCTCGTCTTCGAGTGAACGACTTAGAACTGAGTGATGTCAACATTGAAGTATTGGGACTTGTCATGTCTTGATACGTTTCTGTAAGATAATGCTATGATTTTTTGTCAGAAATCCATTTCTGAGGTAGACACTCGTCTGTCTGCTGGTCTTGTCAACAGAACTATTGTGGATCAACAACAGAGTAGTCACCTCAAAATGGTGTCTCAGGATATTGATGTGCTAGAAGATGATTTAGACAAGCAGGATACTAACCTAATGGGACTGAAGAAGAATCTGACGAATGTTCGAATTCGAGTCGTCACTGCAGGTCTGTCTTGTCGATAGGGGTGGGTGAGAGTAGCAATGTATTTATGCCTTGTAAGATTCTGGCTATGCTTACTATGTATAGTGATGATTAGTTTTGTGTATGCACCCTGTTTATTTGTTTCATTGCTTGTATTTAATTGTGATCAGCTTGCTGCACTTGGGACAGGTGTACGATGGTTTTGAAACCAGTTGCTAAGTTGTGATGGCAGGAGACAAGAATGTAGACTATGAATATAGTGAATATGAATGTTATGACAGTTGTCGAAGCAGGAAACCTCAAACTTCTAGTTTTGAACCTTACTATTTCACCTAATAAAATTTTGACAGTTAGTTAATAAGGCTCAGGGTACATAGTGTGCAGCAAGAGGTTACGGTAGTTGGCTTGTGTGTCTGTCTGTCTGTCTGTCTGTCTGTCTGTGTCTGTCTGTGTGTGTGCTGGGTGGGTGGGTGAGTGGGTGGGCGGGTGAGTGGGTGGGCAGGTGCTGGGTGGGCAGGCGCTGGGTGGGTGGGCCCTGGGTGGGTGAGCCCTGGGTGGGTGAGCCCTGGGTGGGTGAGCCCTGGGTGGGTGAGCCCTGGGTGGTTGGCTGGGTGGGTCTTGGGTGGGTACACTGCCTAATGAGCTTGCATGTATCGTGTAGTAGCTTACGTGTGATTTGTGAGGGAAAACATTGTCGTTTAAGCTATATCTTACACGAGTTTACATTTTTAAGTCACATGGTGTGTAAGCACATGAAAATGAATATAAGCGGGTGGAGACAAATGTAAATACGGTATCTGCATGCCATGTACACACATTGAGCATATGGTGACAAGGTAACCATATGTTACTATGGAGTTTGCACAAGTAAGCAAGGTTTACATGCAATGTACATCCATGGTCGAAACGCAGTGGTAGATGGGTGATCATCATGGGTGTGGGGGTGAGTGTATGTGTGTGTGGGTGTGATGTGTGGGTATGGGTGTGTGGGGTGTTTGTGTTGCCATCATATCTGATTACCACTAAATCATAGGGGCTGATTGGTGTTTCTATAGGCATCAGGTTGTTTTCTCTTGTACCGTATAAGATGAAACATTGGTGGGAATTTATATTGACGGCTTTCTAAGAAATTGACGGACTAAGAATATTGGCGGACTCTATTTTGGCGTCCGGACATTGTTGTTTGATAACTGATATAAATGGTCATGGAGGAGCTTGTGATTGACAGCTGTGTCCGTAGCTCACATTTCTTTAACTTACTGGTCTCCAACTACTGCCTAGTGATGAAGAACTGCTGTGTCAGTGCAAAGAACATGACCCGTGTGAACGTGACAGTCCAGCTTCATCCATAGCCTCATGGCTTCATTCATAGGCACAACAGACGGCAAGCAGGGATTACCTACTTGTGGCCTCATCCGTGTGATGTTCCGCCACTTTGCCACCATATAGCTGATCCACGTGCCTGATGACGTCATTGTAGCCAAATTAATGACGGATTTATATTGGTGGTCGCTGAAAAATCCACCAATCTGCCAAAATAAATTTCTCGCCAACATTTCATCTTATATGGTATTTCAGTTAGTCGATTTGCATGAAAATGGCCTAGTCATTTTACTTAGCAGTGTTGTTGTCTTAAGGTTGCTGCGAGCAATCTCAGATGTTCTAAACTACGATCCTGGATACTCTAAGAGTGTACAGTGTGTTTACATTAGGTTTTGCATCGCTGATCTTTTCTCATTGAAATGACAGACACTATTACTGTTGACTCTATTGTAATACACTGTATATGATGGTTATTGTAGAAGACACATTGGATCTAATTCCCGTGGATTGCCATGTCAGTGCATGGTCAACGTGGTCACTCTGCAGCAAGGTAGGAAATTCTGTTGTAGACTGTTTCTTTAATGGAACAATGGTTTCTCTGCCGTTTGCAGACATGTGGTGGAGGCTCGCAGGTTAGGACTCGTCGCGTGACTGCTTTACCTTCAAATGGTGGAGTTGACTGCCCTCCTCTCACTGAAACTCGAGTGTGTAATGAAGATCATTGCATTGGCTGCTCTGGAGGCTGCACAACGTACATACATTGGGGCAATACAACTTGTCGTAGAGGCACAAGGTTGTTGTATGCAGGTGTTGCAGCCAGGTTAGTTGCTAAAATTGTAATTAACTCAATTGATGTAAATGTGTTTTGTCTTTTAGCTCGAGCTCTAGTGACAGTGGAAGTGGACACAACCGGTTGTGCATGCCTCTGACACCAGATTTTGTAACCATACACAATGACAATCTGCAGTATGGAGGATTTCTGTATGGAGCAGAATATGAAACATCGAATTACGGAGTCTCGGATTTTTCCTCAGTGAGCAACCAGCCAATAGCTTGTGCTGTCTGTGAAGTAGCGGGTGCAGCCACTCTGATGATTCCAGCAACAACTAATTGTCCAGCTGGCTGGATGACAGAGTATCAAGGATATCTAATGGCCAACTATTATAGTCATCGAAAAGGTGAATACGTGTGCGTTGATAAAAATCCTGAAAGTGCATCAATTGGGAATTCAAACACAAATCAAGCTAGGTCACATCTTGCCCTCATATACAGAGTATGAGGGAAGTATGTATTGGAATGTATGTGTTTGTAGGTGGTATCCAACCGAGACATACTGTGGTAGTCTTCCTTGTCCTCCTTACACTCAAGATCGGGAGTTGTCGTGTGTAGTTTGCTCTCCTTCATTGAATGTCAGTGGAACTGTCTATACTCGTTGGGGTCGCACGTCGTGTCCGAATGATACTGAGTTGGTCTATTCAGGTCGTGCAGCATCAACTCATACGAGTGAGAGCGGCAGTGGAGCTAATAACTTGTGTCTCTATGGCAATCCTACTTACCTTCAGCATAATGACAACCAGCAGCAAGG
Source organism: Corticium candelabrum (assembly GCF_963422355.1). Classification (NCBI taxonomy): domain Eukaryota; kingdom Metazoa; phylum Porifera; class Homoscleromorpha; order Homosclerophorida; family Plakinidae; genus Corticium; species Corticium candelabrum. Next base: position 12,363,885 of record NC_085085.1, read on the forward strand.
AGCTCGTATCTATGGTATTCAATATTATACTAATGGTTATGGGCTGAGATCTTTCTACTCATTGCACCAGCATCGAGCTCCCTGCTCAGTTTGTCTCAAGTCAACTGCAGAAACAAATCTGATGATTCCTGGTCGTAATGATTGCCCTACTGACTGGACTGTGGAGTACAAAGGCTATTTGATGGCCAACTACTACAATCATCACAAGATTAACTGGGTTTGTGTTGATGAGAATCCAGAAAGTTTGGGGTACTCGCCATCTGGTCAAGGACGTTGGTATCCTACTGAGACTGAATGCGGACGTATGAAGTGTCAGAATGGAATTAAAGGAGCATATTATCAAGATTGGGAATTGTCTTGTGCTCTTTGTAGTCCAAGTACATCTCGAAGAAGCTCAGTGTTTACTCACTGGGGAAGTAACTCTTGTCCAAATGGAACTAGAACAGTTTATAGTGGATTCATGGGTGGCTCTTACTACAGTTACTCTGGCAGTGGTGCCAATTTGTTGTGTATGCAAGCACAGGCAGTTTATGGTGAACACGAAACGCAGTCTCAAAGTGGTGCTCTGCTGTATGGATATGAATATCGGACACGTGGTTATGGACTTCGCAATAGTGAATTTCAAAATGTTCACAACCGACAGGTCTGGTGGCTTATATTAGATGTGCGCAGTGATGTGGTGTGTGTGTGTGTGTGTGTGTGTGTGTGTGTGTGTGTGTGTGTGTGTGTGTCTGTGTGTCTGTGTGTCTGTTCAATAATGCTGCATCGGAGTTCAATGAATGCTGTTGATCGAAGGCAACAAACATTTTGGAGTCTTCCTGATGATAATCTTCATTATGCATAGTTTATAGTGAACAACACATTGCGCAAATATTATTATGCTTATTGATAGAGAACTTGAACCGCAGTTGTATATGATTACTAAACTTATGTACTATCTAGGTGTTTGTCAGTGTGTGTGTGTGTGTGTGTGTGTGTCTGTCTGTCTGTCTGTCTGTCTGTCTGTCTGTCATGATCATATATTTCTTAGATCAAACTAATGCACATTTCTGCAATAAAATTAGAAGGCTATAATTAAAATGAAATGTCTAGTGCAAGGCTGTCTGTCTGGTCTCTCTGTCGGTTTGTCTATCTGTCTGTCTGTCTGTCTGTCTGTTTGGTTGTCTGTACATCCGTCCGTCCAGCCGTCCTTCTGTTGGTTCATTTTCATGTGTACGCAGTAAATCCTCTTACAGCCCATACAGAACGGGCATCCAGCTAATTAATAATTGAGCGAAACGGAAATGTCCAAGAAATTTAACAAGTTTAATGCGTACGTTGACGTTTTATATCTTGTTTGGGTTCCTAGGCGCCAAGTGTATGTATTTGCGTGCTCACTTTTTGTTTTCTTTGCAATGAGTTTTACTCTTTATACTTTCCATTTGTATCCATTACATTAATTTAGTATTCGATTGTGTTGTCTTTATCTCTTGCTGCTATCTGCCTGCCTGTCTTTTTAAGCGGGAACAACGTAAATGCTTGGAGTTTCTGAAGCTTTGTTTGTGTTAGATACCATGTGCTGTCTGTGAAACGGTTAGACCTTCTACCACTTTCACTTTATTTGGAATGCGGGACTGCCCCATAGGCTTTAACGCAACGTACCGTGGCTACATGTTTTCCGACTACTATAGTCATCAGAAGTCTCAGTTTGTCTGTATTGACGAAAAACCGGAAAGTATGCAGATGTCAATGAAGTCTCACTCGTATGTCTGACTCTAGGTGTGTCCTTGTGTCTTCTTCTTCTAGTTTACGGCCAGAGCTCGACAAGTTCATACTCACAAGGCTTGCTGTACCCCGTTGAGACACGATGCGGTGCTCTCCCGTGCCCTCCATATACACAGTATCGTGAGTCGACTTGCTCTCAGTGCACAACTGCAGTCAGCGTTTGCACAGATTTCACGTATAACGGCACGTGCGTACGCGAGTGTCCGTTCCTAACGTATGTGGACAAACAGGAGTGTTTTGACTGTCATGACCAGTGTCTTGATGGTTGCACCGGACCGTTGGCTAAGGATTGCTTTCGATGTGCCAATGTTCTACTCAACGCTACAAAAGAATGTGTGGCTCTGTGCCCTAACAAAACCGTGAAGACTGTAGAGAACGTTTGCATTGCTAAATCAGGTGATTTGCTATGAGTCAGTATGGTGATTATCTTTTTTTGTATTTAACTGCGTGCGTTTGTTATGTAGATTTACTGGACTGTGAAGGAGTTAAAGGTGGGAACAAATCTCTTGACGCTTGTGGTGTGTGTGGAGGCGATGGAACAACTTGTAATCAGAATGCCGTTTATGTGCACTGGGGAAGTGAATATTGTCCTAATGGGACTCGAAGACTGTTCTGGGGATTTGCAGCAAGGTAAAGCATTTCTTGTCTAAATTGTGTGTGGATTTTGATGCTAGATTTATATTTGTTAGTGAACATCACAGTCATTATGGAAGTGGCTACAATCGTTTGTGTTTGCCATCGTATCCAGATACAGGAGATCAGCACTCAGACTCCAACCAAAATGGCGGATTCGTGTACGGCTCTACTTATGAAACTGGTAACTCGGGCGTAGCAGCAATGAGAGGTGTCGACAATGGTGCGATAGCATGCGCAGTCTGTGAAGCGAGGCGGGGTGCTGTTACTATGATTCCAGGTAATGATACTCATCTCGCTGTGCTTAATTAATCTGAAAGTTGCTTGGATCACGAACCTGTTGACGTGTGTGAATGTGAAGGTACAAACCAGTGTCCAAGTGGGTGGCAAGCCGAGTACTCTGGTTACATCATGTCGAACTACTATAGTCACTATAGAGGAGAGTTCGTCTGTGTAGACCAAACTCCAGAAAGGAGCACGATTGCCAAATCAAATCACCATCAACTTGATTGGTACATGACCGAGTACTACTGTGGTAATTTGCCTTGTCCGTTGACATACGTGCAGTACAGAGAAATCACTTGCGTCGTGTGTTCACCTGAAAGCAAAACGGGTGGTGTCTATGTTCAGTGGGGTAGAACCACTTGTACTTCTAATGACACTTATGGTGACGTCGAGACCTTGTATTCTGGTCAGTCTGCTGGAGCTCACCACAGTGAGTCGGGAAGTGGTGCGAATCCTCTCTGTCTCGTTAAGGGGAAGGAGATCCGCTATGGCGAGTATAACGATCAATCTAACAGTGGCGGTCGTCTGTATGGAGCGCAATATGAGACAAGTGGTTATGGCATTGCTAGTTCGGCAATACAGAGTGTTCATCGACATCTCATACCTTGTTCGGTCTGCTTCACGACTGATCGAGACTCGCACGTTGTGATATCCGGTCAAAATGCTTGTCCTGGTGATAAGAACGGTGACTGGCGTATGGAATATTCGGGCTTCTTATTTGCTGCTTACTACGGATCTTACTCGGCCAACTGGGTATGCATAGACAGAGAGCCCGAAAGTCTCGGTTTCCCTCGCAGTAACCAGGCACGTTGGTACCCAACAGAAGTCGAATGCGGAAGTATACGATGTCAGCGTCAAACTGGAGGATATATTCAAGATAGAGAGTTGACTTGTGCCGTCTGCAGCCCCAGAACGAAACGTCAGGGTGCAGTTTATACTCGCTGGGGAAGACGTGCCTGTCCAAACGACGCATCACTGGTACTTGCATCTATAATGATGCATACTGTGTGTGTGTGTGTGTGTGTGTGTGCGTGTGTGCGTGCGTGCGTGTGTGTGTGTGTGTGTGTGTGTGTGTGTGTGTGTGTGTGTGTCACTGTGTGAGTGCATGTGCGTACATGTGTGTGTACTGTAGTGTTGGTGTCCTGCGTAGGTGTACAGCGGTTTTGCTGCTGGATCACATTACAGTCACTCTGGAAGCGGTGCGAACGTACTCTGCATGACCCAGACCGCTACGTACGCCGAGCACAACGACCAAAATCAAGACGGCGCTCGTCTGTACGGCTACGAATACAAAACGAGCGGCTACGGACTACAAGGCCAGTATCGGTCCGTACACAATCACGAGGTAAGCTGCGACGCGTGTGCACGTTTGCCAACATCCACTCACTCGTGCGTCTGCCGTGCAGGTTCCGTGCGCTGTTTGTGAGAATCGCAAAGCGTCGGCAACGATGACCATGTTCGGGAAGACGAAATGTCCCGAAGGCTACCGTGCTGATTACTCGGGCTATACGTTCGCCCATTACTACACGTCGTCTCACTGGAAAGGCGAATACATATGTGTGGATACTGCTCCCGAAACGTATGTCTACGGTTCGTCGTCGTCCTACGGTCACGCGCAACTCTATCCGGTGGAAATCGAATGCGGCGCCACGCCGTGTCCCCCGTATGAACACGATCGGGAATTGCCTTGCGTACAGTGCAGCTTGGAGCAGCCGACTTGCAAGAAGTACCGATACGGTACAGACTGCGTCGACGAATGTCCGATATTGACTTACTCTAGCGCGGATAACGAGTGTCGCTCTTGTCATCGTTTTTGCGCCGAAGGCTGCAGTGGTCCGGAATCGAACGCTTGTGTAGGAAAATGCGTGCGCGCTCGGTTCAATGGCACTTGCCTCTCGAGCGACGAATGTCCCAAAGGCACGGTTTTGAATTCTCAGAAGACGTGCGTGCGATTTCAAGGTAACAAACGCGTTGTGAATGATTGGATTTAACGGTCAGACGTTTGTGTCTATTTTATAGCTGGAATGGACTGTGCTGGTACTGTCGGCGGAACCAAGGTGTTGGACGCGTGTGGTGTTTGTGACGGTGACAACTCGACCTGTCGGCAGTCGGCCGTTTACGTGCGTTGGGGTCGCAAGGATTGTCCCAGTGGAGCAAGATTTTTGTTCGAGGGACTTACGGCAGGGTTAGATTTAGTCTAAAGGCTGCTTCACATACCCTATCGTATACGTTGGACCAACGCAACGTGACGTATCGTGTCGTAACTCAACGTAACCTAACCTTGCGAGCGTCGACTGAACCAGGTGACGTTCCGTTAGGATACGCTACGCTACGTTAAGATACGCTACGCTACGCTACGTTAGGATACGCTACGCTACGTTAGGATACGCTACGTAACGTAAGGATACACTGCGTTAGGATACGCTACGTTACGTTAGGATACGTTACGTTACGTTGAAATAGGATGGTGTTCTATTTCGACGTAACGGAGCGGAACGTTTGACTAAAAGGGTTTGAGCAATTCAGCACGTGATTTCTTTAACCAATGGGCGAGCTTACCCAGACATGCAAGAGAGTGACGCGACCAAAGGTCAGGGTACGCAAAGCTTGATAAGGACATTGAACGAACGTATTCCATAAATTACTATCTACGTTACGTTACGTTACGTTACGCTGTTTAACGCGCCTGTTTGTTACGTTACGCTACGTTTGGTCATTGACATCTGTGAGGCGGCCTTTAGTCTAACGAATATTATCCGAATGTTACGTTACCGTCATGCATTGCAGGTCGCACAATGATCAGTCCGGCAGTGGTTACAATCGTCTTTGCTTTCCTCTCTCGCCGGGATTCGGAGCCGGCGTTCATCGAGACAGCAGCTCCGACGGCGCCCTCGTCTACGGTGTCGAGTACGAAACGTCGTCGTGGAGCTCGAGTCCGTGGGATAGCGTGAGAAACTGGAACGTACCGTGCGCCGTATGCGAGGCTCAATTAGGATCTACTTTCATGCTTCCTGGTATGAATTTATGAATGTACAGTACAGACATGGGCATAATTATGGAGCCACCCCCATTTCAGCTGAGGCGTGGAAATCAACAGAATATTGCAGATTTATGAATATACCTGCTGACCCGGTGATTCTACATCACATCATGCTATTTGGGTATTTATATTGTGTTTTGACGCTTTGACAACCCATAGCAACAAACGATTAGAGAATGACCAGACTAACCACCGCCACCATACATTAGCATGTCCAAACCGTTTATGTTGTGACGTCACAAGAGCATACTCACAATATGCAAGTAACTGAAACGTATAGTCTCCTCTGACATAAACATTTTATTGTTTAGAATCTTTTTGAAAAACGATTTTCATTATTAACTTTCAAATTGATTGAACCGACAGCAAGAAGGAGTCATGTAGGTCACACATGATCACCCCCAATCTCAGACATGTGGATGGCACAATCAGAGCCATTACCTCACCATTATGACATGTTTTGATTTACTAAAAAGTGCAGCTGTTACTGTAGATGCATGTACTTGCAGTGTGTGAGAAAGTCCAATAATTTTTTATCTAAATCATATGCTCAGGGTGGCTCCATAATCATGCCCATGTCTGTATTGTCGTCGGCAGGGTGTATTTGTTAGTCTGCCGTGCTTCTAGGCAATAATACGTGTCCTACCGGCTTCAAGGCTGAATACGAAGGCTACGTGATGGCGAACTACTACAGCCAACAGGCGGGCGAGTATTTATGCGTCGATAAGAGTCCTGTCAAAGGTACCGGCACGACGAACAAGAACTGGGGACGGTCGGTGATTGCTCCACGCGTTGATATCTAACACACTTTAACTCGGTATGTCGTTCCTCTTGTATTGCTGCAGACTTTATCCAACAGAGTACCAGTGCGGTAACCTGCCGTGCAGCAAATATCCGAATGGGAACGAAGTTTCTTGCGTCGTTTGTTCACCAGACGGGCCGTCGTCGGGTTCAACGTACGTTCGATGGGGCAGAAGCGACTGTCCGTCGTCTGCTCAATTGGTGTACGCCGGTCGAGCTGCGAATGCCGACTCTAACTACTACGGTAGCGGTGCTAATTCCCTCTGTTTGACTGATTCTCCTAATTTCCCGTACGTGAAGTCGGGCGTTCAGACTGGAGCGCGGCTGCGCGGACTACGTTACGTCACCGGCTCGTACGGTATCCAGTCGTTGAAACAGCGCGACAACTACGCCGTGCCGTGCGCCGTTTGCTTTACGCCCAATCGCGAATCGAATATCATGCAGCCGGGCAGAGACGACTGTCCGGTCGGTTGGGAGTTGCAGTACTCCGGATATCTCTTCGGATCTTACTATTCACACAGGAAGACCAATTTCATGTGTGTCGACAAGGGAGCGCAATCACTAGAAAGAGCCACCCGCAACTGCTACATCTACCCTGCGGAGATCGAGTGTGGTAGCATTCGGTAAGGTCGAAAATGTTGACCGTCCGCTAGATTTCATGTACACAATATTATTGCGTAGATGCAACAACGGACCCGGTGGTTACCGACATGATTATGAGATTACCTGCGCTGTATGCACACCCGATACTAAACGCAAGGGTGTTACCTACACTCGCTGGGGAAGACGAGGTTGCTCTGCGAAGGATCGTCTCGTTTACTCAGGATTCGCAGCAAGTTCCTATCACACACACAGTGGATCCGGTGAGGCTACACTCGTGCTCCCGTCTTCGTTTGAATTGATTGATGTTTTGTAGGAGCCAACGCTCTTTGTATGGCAAAATTGGCTAACTACGGCGAGTACAACAGCGGTAACCAATACGGCGCCCAGCTGTACGGATACGAGTACAACCCGTGGGGATTGTATGGTAACTACCAAGCCGTCAATCAGCGAGAGGTACTGTATATGTCTCACGAGTTTGTCATTTGATATGACGTCGCGCGACGCAAACTCACTGTTGAGTGGCAGAATAACAGATTTCTGAATGTCTCCGTAGGTTCCGTGTGCTGTTTGTGAGAACAACCGAGCGGTTTCGACTTTCACGCTGTGGGCCAATACCACGTGTCCTACCGGGTTCACGACCGACTACACAGGCTATATTTTCTCTACTTACTATTATCGCTGGTACAAGAACGAGTTTGTGTGCGTCGACGTCGATCCCGAATACTATGAGAACGGATTGGGAACGGGAAGCCAGAATCAGGCGGAACTGGTACCGGCCGAGTTTGAAGCTTGTACTCAGTTTTCGTGTCCGCCGTGGGTGCAAGACCGTGAACTCGCTTGCGCACAGTGTAGCAATACCAAACTGAGTGATGATGCTCAACCGGTAGACTGCGAGGTGGGCAACTGGTCCGAGTATACCAACTGTACCGTAGCGTGTGGAGGTGGCACTCGTAATCGTTCTCGTACGATTACAGTCCGTCCTTTGAACGGAGGAAGGGCCTGTCCCCCGTTGGAAGAGCAGCAGGTGTGTAATACTTTCGCGTGTCCTGACGTCATTCATTCAAACTCGACGTACATCCATTGGGGAAGATACACGTGCAATCGTCCTTCCAAAGTTCTTTTTACTGGATATTCTGCTGGGTAATGCACCCTTATATGTTATTTTTGTGTGTTTTGCGTGTTAACGTTGGGTATTGATAGCAAATCGAGTGGTCACAGTGGGAGCGGCTTCAATTACATGTGCTTGCCGAATCTACCGGATACGGGCACCATTCACAACGACCAGAACCAAGAAGGAAGTCTACTGTACGGACTCAACTATGAAAATTATGGTTACATCGGTAATCTGTCGTCGATCTCGAGATATGCCATTCCGTGTGCGATGTGTGAGGCTGAGAGAGGAGACGTCATGACGCTCTACGGTATGAGTAGATCAATGTCGGCGTTGATGGCTGTATCATTCGTGTGAATTTGGTTTTTTTGTTCTACTGACAGGAACGACGTCTTGCCCGTCGGGATGGAGAGAGGAGTATCAAGGTTACATCATGTCGACGAGGTACAACCACCAGAAAGCGCAGTTTATCTGTGTCGACGACCAAGCGACGTGGAGACCAGACAGACGTCGCGGATCGAATCAAGGCTATTTGTACTTGACCGAGTCCGAGTGTGGCTCCCTGAAGTGTCCGTCCTACGTACAAGATCGCGAGTTGACATGTGTCGTTTGTTCTCCACTAACCCGCAGCGGCAGCGTGTACACTCGCTGGGGAAGAAAGTCGTGCCCTTCTGGGTCTAATCTTATTCATTTTGGACAATCGGTTTCGTCCCACTATTCTCACAGCGGAGGTGGTGCCAACACCTTATGCTTGTACGACGGCGACAAAGCAGACTATCTCAACTATAACGATGGAGACAACGGTGGCGCTTATCTGTACGGGGTCACGTACCATACGTCGGGCTATGGTCTCAACACTTTCAAAATTGTTCATGCACATCGAGTGCCTTGTGCAGTCTGCTTTGCAGCCCATGTCTATAGCACACTCATGATACCAGCTGCAATCTCGTGTCCTACAGGATGGTTCGAGCAGTACACTGGCTACTTATTCTCTGCTTACTACACACATAAGAAAGAGGACTGGCTGTGCGTCGACGAGGCACCCGAATCAAACGGTAATTATGGCTCCCTTCAGGCGGGAATATACCCAACAGAAATCGAGTGTGGAAGCATCAAGTGCGGCAGCGCAATAAACGAATATTTGTCCAATCACGAGTTGACTTGTACGTTGTGTGCGCCTGCTGTCGGAAAGGAGAGTTCGTTGTTTACACGATGGGGACGTACTATTTGTCCCATTGGTTCTAAGGAGGTATACAACGGATTTGCTGCTGGTTCACACCATAGTTACTCTGGCAGCGGGACGTCTGCATTGTGCATGCCAAAGACTGCATCTTACATAGATTACAGCGGTCTCAACCAAAACGGAGGACTACTGTATGGATACGAATACGAGACTAGCAGTAATGCTCTCACCAGCTCTGCTTACAAACGCGTTTATCAGATGGAGGTGTGATCACGTGGTAGATTTATGTCGAGATTGTTGATGTTTGGTGTTGAATGTTTAGGTGCCGTGTGTGGTGTGTGATGCTCAACGTACAGCGTCTACGTTTACCCATTTTGGTTCTCAAACTTGTCCTCGTGGCTATAACGCTGACTACGTCGGTTACGCCTTCGGTCACTATTACAGCCACTCGTCAACTGGAGAACACATTTGTGTCGACGACCAGCCCGAGGTTTGTGTGTTGTGTCATTGTAGAAGATTGCTGGTGTACATCTTTGTGTAACACTTTGGCTTGTAGGGATACAATAACGGTCGTGGCACTTCAAATGACAACCAAGGTATGCTGTACCCCGTTGAGGTAGAGTGTGGTACCCTGCCGTGCCCGCCCTTTACTCAGAACAGAGAACTGCAGTGTGCACAATGTAGCTTTGTAGGCATAAACGACACGCGACCGATCAACTGTGAGGTATCGCACTCGTTATTTCTTGCTGCTCGTGCATGTGCGCGGCTTGAAAACGGTTTTGTCCTCTAGGTCGGCTATTGGTCGTCTTGGAGCGCTTGCTCTCACACTTGCGGAAACGAAGGCAACCAGATGCGTAATAGATCGATTCTCGTTGAGGCCAAGTATGGAGGCAGAGAATGCTCTCCGGAGCTCGAACAGGTACGCCAGTGCAACGTAGTACCGTGCCCTGCTCCGCCGTTTAAACCAGGTCAGAGTGGAACGAGCAACGATTGCCCGACTTCCTACGTCAGATGGGGAAGAACTCAATGCCCAGGAAATTCAACAAAGTTGTATTCGGGTTATGCAGCCAGGTTAGGCCCTTGAAGAAACCTGATATAGGTTTATTACTAATGGTAACGTTCTTAATTTTCAGCTCAAATGATGGCCATTCGGGCAGTGGCTTCAATCGACTGTGTATCCCCGAGAGGCCAGAATTCGGACTAGTTCACTACGACAAGTCTGCATCTACTGGTTACTTGTACGGACAAGAGTATGAAACGAACAGCTACGGTCTGAGAAATTTTTCACAGCTCGCCAATTATCCCGTACCTTGTGTTGTGTGCGAGGTCAATCAAGGACCGGTGTTACAAGTGCCGGGGACTCTCGTTTGTCCTTCAGGCTGGGTTACCGAATATCAAGGTTATCTCATGGCTAATTGGTACAGCCACTACAGAGGCGAGTACGTTTGCGTCGATAAAGAAGCGGAGAGAGTGCCGGTGTATCGAAACAACAACAACGGACGGTGAGTCTCTATTCCTATTTCTCTCCACGGGGTGTTGCGGTTGTTGTCGTTGACTGTAGTGTTTGTCAGGTGGTATCCCACCGAAACGGAGTGTGGCGTGTTGAACTGCGGCGACTCGTTCACGCAAGATCGAGAGCTGCCGTGTGCGGTGTGCACTCCGTCGGGTACGGATTCCGGTTCGGTGTACACACGCTGGGGTCGTACCACGTGTCCCGTCGGCACCCAGATAGTTTACTCCGGTCAAGCAGCGGGGCCGCGCCATTCGAACTCGGGCAGTGGAGCTAACAGTCTGTGTCTAACTTTGAATCCGGTGTACGGCGATTCGAATGATCAAAACCAGAACGGTGCGTTTCTGGGTGGTGCTCGATACTACACGTCCGGTTACGGTATTCCTCGCTTCTATTCCGTGCATAACCACAGAGTGCCTTGCGCCGTCTGTTTTGCACCAAAGAAGATGTCCAACTACATGCAGCCCGGTAACACCACTTGTCCGTCTGGCTTTCACCGAGAATACGCCGGCCTTCTGTTTGCTGCCTATCACTCGCACAACAAGCACGACTGGATGTGCGTCGACGAAAACCCCGAATCGCTCGGTTACTCGTCGTCTTCGTTTGGTCAATGGTATCCGACCGAAGTACGATGCGGCAGCATTCAATGCCAGGACCAAGAAGGCGGATATCAGCAATACAGAGAAGTGAGTTGCTCTGTCTGCTCACCCGACACGACGCGAACGAGTAGCATCTACACGAGGTGGGGAAGAAGCGACTGCCCGGTCAACAATCGCAAGGCAACCGAAAGCATAATCGTACATCGTAGCATGTCGAGGTAACACGTGTCGTCGTTTTTTGTTTGTTCAGGTTTACAATGGATTTGCTGCCGGTGCCTATCATAGTCACTCAGGTAGCGGCGCGTCTGTACTCTGTATGCCACCTCGCGCAACGTACGGAGGTTAGTCGACTCATATGCTTCTCGCGTATCAGCCACGTGCACTGAGATGTTCCGTCTATTCCATAGATCAGAGCGATCGATCGCAAAGTGGTTCTCTTCTCTACGGTTACGAGTACGAGACATCCGAAGGAGGCACCATCCAGGCTACAGCTCTACGCAGTGTTAACAATCGAGAGGTACGTCGGTCCGCGTCTGTAACTGTTATCGCAAGGCATTCGAATCGGTCTCTTTATTTTTGTAGGTCTCGTGTGCCGTTTGCGAGAACACGCAAGCGACTTCGTCGTTCACTCTATTCGGTAGTACGACTTGTCCGTCCGGATACGACATGGAGTATACGGGATATGCTTTCTCTTCACGATACAGCGAGAGAAAGAGTAGTTACGTTTGCGTCGACAAGACTCCGAGTTATTATAGCAACGGTCTCGGCACTTTGAACAACAACCAGGCGAGACTCTATCCTGTTGAGTACCGCTGCGGGTCGTTGTTGTGTCCACCGTACGTCAACTATCGGGAGATTCTTTGCTCACAGTGCAGCAAGCTGGAGCGTTGTTTGCATTATGTGTATAACGGATCGTACGTCGCCGAATGCCCGACCGGAACATTCCTCAACTCGACGACTGACTATTGTGATGATTGCCACCCGTACTGTGGTGACGCGGGCTGCCGTGGTCCTCTCAATAGCGACTGTATTGGTGCATGCAAGTACTTTGTGTTTAATGGCAGCTGCGTCGCGTCGTGTCCAGCCACGTTCATCAGCAATGTAGACAAGAAATGCGTCAAGGCTACTCGTAAGTCACTATCTCTAAATATTGAATTTTTACGTTGGTTTATTTAGGAATTTTTTATTAACGAGTAAAGAGTTGATTGATGTAATGACGCAGTTGTGTTATATTTTATATCAATGACTTGTTGTAGCTGATGTTGATTGCGAGGGTAATCGCGGAGGCAATAAAGTTTATGATCGATGTGGAGTGTGCGGAGGAGATGGCCAAAGCTGCAATCAGAAAGCCATTTACATCCACTGGGGAAGCAGCAGCTGCCCTCAACCCAGCAGAAAACTCTTCGAGGGATACACGGCAAGGTTGGTTGCGTTTTGCTCATTGGACGTACATTTGAACGTTGAGTCTGCTCGTTTCATGATGTTTGTAGCCCTCAGTATTCTCAGAGTGGAGGTGGCTACAACTACGTTTGCCTCCAGAAAACCCCAACGTCTGGATTTGAACAGTCGGACTATTCGCAAAGTTCTGGAGAATTATTTGGTGTGGAATACAGAACGGGAACTGTGGCTATTCCAGAGCTTCAACGTGTCAATGGAGCCACAGTACCGTGTGCAGCCTGCGAGGCGCCTCGGAGTGGAGTATTCATGTATCCAGGCAAGTTTCCTATGTTTTCTCTTATGTTCGTATTACGTATTACAATTAGAACTTGTATATATATATATATATATATATATATATATATATATATATATATATATATATATATATATATATATATATATATTATAGTATATACATACATATATATGTTTGTCTGACCGTTTCCAATAGCTTCATCCGAGTGTCCCGGAGGGTGGCATGAGGAATACGAGGGATACGTAATGGCAAATTACTACACCAGTTCCTACCAGAGAAAGGAGTTCATATGCGTAGAGAGGTTCGCCGAGCGAGGCAGCGGTCCTTCATCTCGTAGTCAGTCGTTCGTTTATCCGACCGAGGTACAATGCAATGGTCTGCCCTGTCCTCCTTACACTCAGTATCGGGAGTTGGCGTGCGTCGTTTGCTCTCCGGAAGAAGCAAAAGGCTCGGGCGAAGTCTACATTCGCTGGGGTAAGGCATCGTGTCCTTCCAACAGCACGACAGTCAAGGTGTACGACGGACGTACAGCAGTGAGTCATACGGGACACAGCGGAGGCGGCTCCAACCCGTTGTGCTTGCCGATGGAACCAACATATTTGCAACACAACGACAACGACCAAAGCTCTGCGTACGTCTACGGAGCATATTATCATACTTCGTCTGGTCCGCCACACGCTCAAGGTTTGCGCGCCGTTCACAACCGTCGCATACCTTGCTCTGTCTGCTTCACACCGGACGTTCATACTCACGTGATGGTGCCGGGCAGATACACGTGCCCGGGTTATTTCAAACCCGAATATTACGGATACCTTTTCTCGGCATACTACGGCAGCTACTCGGTGAATTACATCTGTGTTGACAACGAGCCCGAGCCTATCGGTAGCGAGAGCGGAGGAGGAGCCCCTCTTTATACGGTCGAGATAGAGTGTGGAAGTTTGCGTTGCAGAAACGAGGATGGTGGATACGTCGCGAACAGAGAGGCGACGTGCGTCGTCTGTACACCCGACACGAGACGCAAAACGGCGGTCTATACACGCTGGGGCTCAAACACGTGCCCGGGAACGAACGCTACGACGAGACAGGTTACCGGCGCATTCGCGCATGCGTCGCAAATTAATCATCTATCTTATTGATAATAACGGCTTTTTAGATATACAGTGGGTTTGTTGCTGGTTCGTATCACGGCCACTCCGGCAGCGGCAACAATTTTCTCTGCATGCACCCGACGGCTCAGTACCTCAACCACAGCGACTCGGACCACTCGTCCGGTCGCCTTTACGGTTACGAGTACGAAAACTCGGGTCTGCGGGGTCCCTACCGGCAAGTGTACAACAGAGAAGTAAGGCAAAACTGCCGTTCCAATAATATTATATTAGTATGTTGTAAACCGGATCTCTCTATCAGGTTCCGTGTGCTATTTGCGAGAACCTGCAAGCGGCGACGACGTTCACCCAGTTTGGAAGCGACGTGTGCCCGGTGGACTACAGTGCAGACTATACGGGATACGTCATGTCGTCGACGAGCGGCCACTGGAAAACCGAGTTCATCTGCGTCGACCGCAATCCCGACTTCTACGATAACGGACTCGGCACGACAAGCAACAATCACGGCATGTTGTATCCCGTTGAGAGCAGATGCGGCTCTCTACCGTGTCCTCCATACACAGATGTACGAATCTGTGTGTGTTCGTGCGGCGTCGGTGTGTTCGTAATTGTGTGCCGTTTTAGGAACGCGAAGTCATGTGTGCGCAGTGCAGTCGACTCGCAACCCGTTGCTCTTACTTTTCGCACGGACAGACTTGTGTCACGTCTTGTCCTCTAATGACGTACTCCGACAAGAACAAGGTGTGTCAGGAATGTCATCCCGAGTGCGCCGACGGCTGCTCGGGATCGACGGCATTCAATTGTACGTCGTGCCAGCGCAAGACGATGGACGTTTTGGGAGAGTGCGTGGCGGAGTGTCCAACCGGTTTCGTATCTGACGTCACCAACGTCTGCGTCAAATCTACGCGTACGTTATAGGCCGATTATTATATTATACTGTACATGTAATAAGCTAGATTGATGCTTAAGCCTGGTTCACAATATGTGCCGTTCAGCTGAGCGGTAACAAGCGGCACACCGCTCACCAGAGATGAACGGCAACGGCGAATTGTGAACAAATTGCCGCGCGGCAAACCGGCATGCTCCGAGTGCTAGCGGCACGCCGCAGGGGATAGAAAACTTTGCTATCTCTGAAACAAACTGCTCGCTGCCGCTGAAGTTTGACCAATCGTAGCCTAGCATGAAATCAGGTGGTCACGCTCAGATGCTTGAAGTAAAAGTGGCTCTGCACCGTGAAGACGCGATTCACAAACAAAATTGTTCTGCTTCCTACCTTCTCAGTCTGTTGCGCATTTTTCGGCGGCAAAAAAAGGAGCAGCAAAGTCAAATTCAAGAACCAAGCGCAATTAGTATTATACGGGTAATTATTATGCCTCGAGATCCCGACAAAAGGACACCAGACACCGCAGCCAACAGAAACCGCGGCGCGGAATCAGGGGTTTGCCTCACCGCGTCGTGGAGGTGAGCGGAACGTATTGTGAACCCAGCTTTAAGTTTACTTGCTTTGCAGCGCTTACTGATTGTGCTGGCGTCGTCAACGGAACGAAGGTTGTTGACCGTTGCGGTGTGTGCGGCGGAGACAATCTTTCCTGCAACCTGAAGGCTGTCTACGTTCGTTGGGGCCGCACGACGTGTCCGTCAACCGCTAAACTTCTCTACTACGGAACGGCTGCAAGGTAAATCGTTTCATTATATTGAACAGAGTTGCATGGAGTGATTGTAAGCTATTGCCGTTAGTTCTCTCGATGATCACTCCGGCGGTGGGCATAATTCATTGTGCTTGCCGAACAAACCCGGTCAGAGTTGGGAACACACCGACACCACAAACAGTGGATCTTATCTGTATGGCGCTGAATTCGAAACCGGTGGGTTCGGTGTGTCGGATCTCTTCGGCGTAGCAAACTCTCCTATACAGTGCGCCGTCTGCGAGGCTGCAAGAGGGGAGACTGTGATGGTACCAGGTAGGTTATGTTACAGACTTCACGCTTTGGGTGACTGCATGCGTACACGGGCGTACTGACAAGTTGAATTTTTTCGCAGGTAATTACGTATGCCCGAAAGTGAACAACACCGATTGGGTAGTCGAATATACGGGCTATCTAATGGTGAACCAGTACAATCGATACAAGGGAGAGTTCGTGTGCGTCGATCGACATCCGGAGAGAGTGACGGTGCGCAACAATCACAATCAGGTCGCTTGGTATCCGACCGAATTTCAGTGCGGCACCCTGTCTTGTCCGCCTTACAACAACGACAGAGAAGTCAGTAGACACACACAGTTTCGCTTGTTCTGATTTCTCATAGGCTCTTCCTTGCGTTCTTATTAGCTCGCGTGTGTTGTTTGTTCTCCTCCAAGTGATTCGCATACCGGAACGGTTTACACTCGGTAGGACGTCGACTGTATTAGTTGAGATGATTCTTTATAATTTATTGTTCTTACTATCATAGTTGGGGCCGACAGGTATGCGCATCAGGCAATGCGGAAATTTACAAGGGTCGAGCTGCTAGCTCTCCACAATCAGGATCCGGTGCCAATCCTATCTGTGTATATCCTTCACCTGCTTACCTGACCCACAGTGACAGTAACAACGGTGGGGCTCAATTGTACGGAGCACAATATAAATGGAACTCGCAAGTCGTCGCTTTCCAGAGTGTCGACAACAAGGCGATACCGTGTACCGTTTGTCTGGTCGCGAAAAAGGGATCGACTATAATGGTTCCCGGCGAGAACTTTTGTCCAAAGGAATGGAAGCTTGAGTATTGGGGATATCTGATGGCCGCCTACTATACACATCAGAAATCAAACTGGGTGTGTGTCGATTCCCAACCGGAAACAATTAGTCCACCATCGTCTGGTTCCGGTCAGACTCTCTGGTACCCTACTGAAATCGAATGCGGTAGCATTGAATGCTCGCGCACTCGTCCCAATGGGTACGTCCAGAACAGAGAAGTCACGTGTGCCGTGTGCTCGCCGGTGACATCACGCCGTACGACTGTGTACACGCGGTATGGTCGTAACTTTTGTCCGTCTGGATCGACTTTGGTGAGAAATGGATTTTTGGCCGGTTCCTATTTCTCGCATACCGGAAGTGGAGCGAATTTCCTCTGCATGACTCCCAACACCACATACGCCGATCACAACGACAACAACCAGGAAGGTGCGCTTCTATACGGATATGAGTATGAAACAAGCAGTGGTGCGCTTCGTAGTTCAGAATACAGATCAGTTCATAATTACGAGGTTTGTCGTCGCTTGTTGGTTGGTTGGTTTGCGTCTCATTGTACACTGTTCGTTGCAGGTTCCTTGTGCCGTGTGCGAGAACGTGGGGTCTTCGTCGACGTTCACGATGTTTGGCAACAACACGTGTCCTTCCGGCTACTCGTCAGACTTTGTTGGTTATGCTTTCTCGACCTACCACGGTAGCTATCATCGTAAGGGCGAGTTCGTTTGCGTCGACGACCATCCCGAGAAATACACCAACAACCGGGGTAATACAAACAATGACCAGGGCCGACTATATCCCGTTGCGCTTCAGGTGCAGTCGTGTCTTTTTGTGACCTATGTGACATTACAGAATGTTTAATGTTTGTTGTTTGATTGATTTGTCAGTGCGGTACTCTTCCGTGTCCTCCTTACAGCTCCAACCGCGAGGTGGTGTGCGCACAGTGCAGCAAGATCGTCGGTTCTTGTGACGGATATTGGAACGGACAAGAATGCGTATCGGACTGTCCTCCGAGGAAGTACGCCGATGGCGAGAAACGTTGTCAGGCGTGTCACGATCGGTGCGGTTCTGGTGGATGCAGCGGTCCAGCGCCGACCCAGTGTGTGGACTGTCTCAATGTCACCTACAAAGGCGAGTGCATCGCTGCTTGCCCTAACGATACCGTATCCAATCCTCAGAACGTTTGCGTTTTCAAGAACGGTAAGACTAGCTGGATCAGCAACTGCGAGTGGTAATTAGATGACGTGATGTTACGGTTATGATTAGCTTCGGTCGATTGTGCTGGTGTAGTCGGTGGTTCACAGACGACCGACCGTTGCGGTGTTTGTGGAGGCGATGGCACGAGTTGCAACGCAAAAGCCGTCTACACGCGATGGGGACGCAAGTCCTGTCCTACCGGTGCGAGGAAATTGTACGAGGGATATTCATCCAGGTAAGGATCGACGGTACTGCCTTTCAGTGGCAATCTTGTATTGATTTTTACCGTTTGTAGTGCGAGCGATGGATCTTCTGGTGGTGGTTTTGATCGACTCTGCTTACCTCGCGATCCCGGGTTTGCTTATCAGCATACAGATTCAGATCAGGACGGGGCAGAGACGTATGGAGCCGAATACGAGACGGGCAGTGGTCCGTCTGCTCAAGTTCGTTCGGTATCCAACTCACCGATACCGTGCGCAGTCTGTGAAGCGGTGAGAGGATCCGTACTGCAAGTGTCAGGTAATTCGACCGCATGCGACGTGTCGTTGCCTGCCACTGCGTCACATCGTCTCGCATTGCCTTGCAGGGTCTACTCAGTGTCCAACCGGCTGGTCTAGGGAATACTACGGTTACGTTATGGCTAATTATTACACCAACAATAAAGGGGAATACGTTTGTGTCGACGTGAACATGGAGAAAGGAGACGGCGGATCGAACAGGAATCAAGACAGGCGAGACTGGCGCCAGAACGAAACGCCATTCGAGTAACCGACTTGTTTTTATTCTAGGTGGTATATCGCCGAAATCTATTGCGAAGGGATCAAATGCCCTCCTTATGTTCAATACCGCGAACTCGCCTGTGCCGTCTGCATTCCTCCTCAGAACGAGAGCGGCGTCGTGTATTACAGGTGGGGCAGGAGCGACTGTCCCGGCGATGCGAAATCCTTGTACGCCGGTCATGCCGTCTCGAGTCGATACTCAAACTCCGGTAGCGGCGCTAATGCCATGTGCCTCGTCGATTCGCCGAGCTGGACTGGACTCTCGACCAGTGACTCTCATCAGAACGGCGCGCGTTTGTCCGGAGCTCGTTACCAGATTAGCGGCAATCTTCAAGACTTGGGCAGTCGCATCAACGGCAAGTCGGTCCCTTGCTCCGCTTGCTACGTGTCGGACAAGGAGGCTCACATTATGGCTCCGGGCAGCGACGTGTGCCCGAGCGGATGGCAGCTTGAATACAAAGGATATCTTTTCGCGGGGTACTACACGCACAAGAAGAACGACTGGGTGTGTTTGGACCAGAACGCGCAAGCCGGAAGCGCACCGAACAACGGATATGCATACTGGTATCCAACTGAAGTACGCTGTGGGGGTATTCCTTGTGATACAACGGAGCAGGATGCGTATGTGGATCAGAGAGAAGTCACGTGTGCCGTGTGCTCACCGGACACGAAGCGTAAGAGCTCCGTGTTCGTTCGCTGGGGACGACCCGATTGCCCATCGAGCGCCGTCAAGGTGTACGACGGACTGGTCGGCGGCGCGTACCACACTCACACCGGCAGCGGCGCGAGCGTCTTGTGTTTGCGCAAGAACGCCACGTACGCTGAACGCAACGACAACAGCCAGAACGGAGCGTTGCTGTATGGAGTCGAGTTCGAGTCCTCCGGTCTGTCCGGTTCAGACTACAAAGCCATGGATGACAGACAGGTGCAGTGCGTCCCGTATTTCCTCGAATAGTAACCCGTCGATCTGATCAGTTTGAAAAGTGGTAGCCCCGTGCTTGATTAGTAGCCCATGCCTTGCAGGTCAGAGACTAAAATGTAACAAAAAGATTGAGGGAACAAAACAAGTCTGGCAGAAGAGGCACAGTCAGAAGAAGATGAAGACAATGATGATGACGATGAGGACATTATGGTTTTTGATGATGAGGACACTGGGTAAACTACCGGTAACTGAATAAGGGTTACCGTAACTTGACAGTTTTGCATGCGTCAAGAGTGTGTCTGTCCCTCTACTACTTGCATAGCTCTGAACTTCAAGTTGAACCACATGATAGCAGACATCGAAAAAATAGTAACCCGCGCTCGATTAGTAACCCTGTTTATTAAATACTTCTGATCAGTTTGAAAATAGTAACCCACGGGTTACTACTCGTGGAAATACGGTATGTGGTGAGATCATATTATGTGATGTAGTGACCGATTTCTGTCCTTTAGATGTCTTGTGCCGTGTGTGAGAGCAGAGCCATTTCGGCAACGTTCACCCTCTTCGGAAAGGACGTCTGCCCTGAAGGATACGTATCAGACTACACTGGTTATGGCTTCGCTAATCGTCATTGCTGCAGTTACCAGAAAAGCAACTTCATCTGTCTGGACGACAAGCCTCAAGAATACTCGAGGAGGAAAAGCACCAACTACAATCAAGGAAGAGTGTGGCCTATGGAGGCATACTGCGGGACCTTACCTTGTCCGCCCTACACTCAGGAGCGTGAAATGTTGTGCACGCAGTGCACCCGTCAGTCGTCGGTATGTCCTCACTTTCGAGACGGACAAGACTGCGTGTTGTCGTGCGGCAAGGATCAGTATGCCGACTCTTCTCGACGATGCCGTTCCTGCGACTCCGAATGCCTCGGCGGATGCACGGCGGCGGGACCGTCCGAGTGCGTCAAATGTGCCCACTACCGGGACGACGGTAAATGCGTATCGCAGTGCCCCAACGGAAAGATCGCCGATCTCACAAACGACTGCATTGGCACACAAGGTAAGCCACAATCACGCTCTACGCTTTGATTTCGATGTCTGACGATTTCGATTTTTGAGTTCAGCAAACGCAGACTGCGCGGGGGTCCTCCACGGCGGCAAGAAGTTCGACCGTTGCGGCGTGTGTGGCGGCGACGGCAGCAGTTGCAGACGCAGGGCGATCTTTACTCGTTGGGGTCATCGGAGTTGTCCGTCGGGATCGACGAAAATCTACGACGGCTATATGGGAACGTAAGCAATGGAAACGTTGAATGACATTTGTCTACCCACCTTTTATGTTTATCTGTCTGTTGTCTGTCTACATGTCTGTCTATTTGTTTTCATGTTTGTCTGTCTGTTGTCTGTGTACATGTCTGTCTACTTGTTTTCATGTTTGTCTGTCTGTTGTCTGTCTACATGTCTGTCTATTTGTTTTCATGTTTATCTGTCTGTTGTCTGTCTACATGTTTGTCTTTGTTTTCATGTTTATCTGTCTGTTGTCTGTGTACATGTCTGTCTATTTGTTTTCATGTTTGTCTGTCTGTTGTCTGTCTACATGTCTGTCTATTTGTTTTCATGTTTATCTGTCTGTTGTCTGTCTACTACATGTCTGTCTATTTGTTTTCATGTTTATTTGTCTGTTGTCTGTCTACATGTCTGTCTATTTGTTTTCATGTTTACCTGTCTGTCTGTCTCTGTTTGTCTGTCTGTCCATTTCTTTACGTCATGTTTGTTTGTCTGTCTATGTGTGTGTCCATTTGTTTCTGTCATGTCTGTTTGTCTGTCCGTCTGTCTGTGTATGTGTCTGTCCATTTGTTTATGTCTTGTTTATGTATTATGTATGTGTCTGTCATGTTTATCTGTCTGTTTATATGTCTGTCTGTTTCTTTCTGTCATGTTTACCTATCTGTCTGTCTCTGTTTATCTCTCTGTCCATTTCTTTACGTCATGTTTGTTTGTCTGTTTATGTTGTTTCTGTCATGTTTGAGTCTGTCTGTTTAACTGTTTTATGGTTGTCTTTCTGACACGTCCGTCTAACTGTATGTACGTACATCCATCTGTCTGTCCATGATCTGTTTCTCAGTCTATAACATTAACTAACATTTCTGTGTGTAGGGCGAGCCACGGTCATCGCGGTTCAGGATACAATGCGCTCTGTTTGAGTCTTCCTGGTACCTCGTACGCTTCGAAGGACACCAACCAAAATGGAGATCTCGTTTATGGCGCCAATTTCAGAACGTCGAGATTCGGTGTCAGTTCCTTGAATAACGTCGACGGCTACAGGGTCGCTTGCGCTGTGTGTGAAGCGAACGGCACGGCTACGTACATCGCACACGGTATGAAACGTAGAGTGTAGGAATGTAGAGATTGAGTCGATGGCGTAATCAGTGTTCTCGCCAGTAACGTCAGTACCGTCAAAATGATGGTTGGGAGAGGGAAGGGACGTTTGGAGTGGGGATAACAGCATTTATTGACGGTTGGGACAGAATTGGAAAGCCTTACCATGCATAGTGTGGGATGACGGATCTAAAGACATTAGTGGTCTTGATGGTCCCAAAGTTGCTACAGAACAATACATATTCTCATGTCAGACATCTGGTAATCTTAGGGAGTGCATTAGCCTCGAAGTTCCAGACCGTCTTCCAAAAGAAATGGGAGACGGTCTGGATCAACTTCTGATCAAACCGAGTTCGGAAGTGATCCGAGTCAGCCAATCAGCAAGCTGTGGCGGCCAATGAACGTCGAGAGTTCTGTAATGACATGCACGGCTTTTGGCGAAGGCGTTAGACAATAATTGTGTGTAAAGACAGCTGGTAATTGATTGCATGAACGTGCGCGTCTTTCATGATGTAAAACTACACTGGACCGTGCCTTTGAAACAACGCCCAAGGCTCTCGAAATTGTTCAATGCATCCCCAACAGCGGACTGCTGCAGATTTGCCGCCATGGCAGTTGATTACCACCCACCTTGTTTGAACACACCTTTAGAGTGTAGTAATCCATCTCCTAGTCTCACATTGGGTGGCATAGCGCTATTATCTAAAGAGGTGTTTTTGACTGTCACAACCCTTCATTTCCTTGAGTAACCACGCCTACTTGGGAACTCGGTTTGATCAGAAGTTGATCCAGACCGTCTCCTATTTCTTTTGGGAGACGGTCTGGAACTTTGAGGCTAGGAGTGCATGGTCTCCTTTTTGGCTTTTGAGGTAAATTCTTGTTTTCTTTTCACACAAGAAGTGCTAATGAGTGACTGTGGTTGCAGCAGGTGTTCTACTAATTACTGTTCCATCAATCTCATGTTTTGAAATGTACACCTTTACTCTTTTAGGTCAGCTCATAACTCCAGTTTTTAAGTTAACTTGTCATTGTAATAATCTACTGTATATCTGTCTGTCTGTCTGTGTTATGTTGCATTTGATTCTAATACAACTAGAGAACAGATAATGTAATTTTATGATATCATTATCAAATATGTCAACATCAAACATTTGATGACGTCATTATATTTAATGACGTCATATTGACGGTTGGCAAAAAATCCTGGCTAGAACACTGGCGTAATGATGATGATGACCATTGTACTTAGGAACGACCGTCTGTGCTGCGGGATGGAACGTCGAGTATTGGGGTTATGTGATGGCTCCTCACTACACTTACTATAACGGATGGTATCATTACCGCTCTGAGTATATTTGCGTGGATAACACTCCCAACACAACACTCGGTACCGGCAGCAATCAGGGTATACTCTATCCAACGGAGCTCGAGTGTGGAAACGTTCCTTGTAATGTGTACAAGCACGATTACGAGCTGACGTGTGCCGTCTGCTCGAGTCCTGCCGCGAATACGACCGGATCGGTGTACACTCGTTGGGGACGCAAGACGTGCCCTTCGACAGCTGAGACGTTGTACAACGGCTACGCAGCTCGAGGACATTACGCTCATACGGGATCTGGAGCGAACAATCTCTGCCTCATCGACAAGCCGTCCTATGTAGCGTTCGATAAAAATAATCAAAACGGTGCTCTTATTTACGGTATTTCGTACGAATCATCTGGTGTGGCGCCAGATTTTGATGCCGTCTATCGTCGCACGGCACCGTGCGCTGTCTGCTTTAGTAGTGCAGATGCCAACATGGTGTATCCGGGAAGGTACGACTGTCCCAACGACTGGAAGGTGGAATATAAGGGATATCTCATGGCCGAATGGTACACGTCATACAAAGGAAACTGGGCTTGCGTCGATGACAAGCCGGAGTCTGTCATGGCCCGGACGTCTGCGCAGGCTCGATGGTACATGACCGAGATCGAGTGCGGTAGCATATGGTGTCGAAATCAAGAAGATCGGTATATCCAAAATCGCGAGCTGACGTGCTCTGTTTGCACTCCGAAGGATGACGCTACAACATCGGGAACGTCAGCAAGATACTCTGCGACATACGTTCGCTGGGGACGCGAAGAATGTCCATCGACGGACGATGTTCTTGTCTATAAGGGCTTTGCCGCAGGTTCGCATTATGGAAACTGGGGTAGCGGAGCTAACGTCTTCTGTATGCCCGAGGTACCGCTTTATGGCAAGTTCGATTCTGGAGATAACAATGGAGCTTTGCTGTATGGCTACGAGTACGAAACGACAGGTCGTTTTCTTGGACCTGATTTGAGAGCTGTGGAAAATAAAATGGTAAGGAGCCGAACTCACATTGTCTCGTAATGCACGTACCGCTTCCTCAACTGAGGAAGAGAGAGCTTTGCGAGACTAAACATGATGGTTATGACAAATGTAATGTATACATCTTGACTGCTTGTATTAATCTATGTTTAGGTTTCTTGTGCTGTCTGTATGAACAGAAAGACGATCTCCACTTTCACTCATTTTGGTGACAACATATGTCCTACCGGCTATCAGTCTGACTATTGGGGCTATGTATTTGCCCACAGTTACAGCGAAGTGTCGAAGGGCGAGCACATGTGCGTTGACAATTCACCCAGTGCTTATTACAATCCGCGATCAAACGGAGACTTCAACCAAGCTCGTCTGTATCCTGCGGAAATTGAGACGGGATCTCTTCCTAACCCGCCCTACACGCAAGACAGAGAGATACTCTGCGCGCAGTGCAGCAAGAAGGAATAGAATTATTTAGTCAGACTGTCTTATGTTGGGCCACGAATTGTGTCTGTGCGGCTATGCTTCTCATTTACTATAGCGTACAGTGTCTGTTTCATTTATTGACTATTATTGGACACTGTCGACCATATTTATGTTTCGTGCTGTTTTATGATTTTGAGTAGCCCTTTCTTCTCTTTGGGCTAATTGCTAGTAACCGACAGAGAATACTCAATAGCTGTGATTTTTAGAAATGGGTGTGACCATTGTTATGCAGTAAATGTGTGTTGTTCCATTTGGATGGCCCGGATAAGTACAATAATTTAGTTCTCTCGGTTCGTCCGACAACAACCGGGTATCGCACTCTCTGATGCTCCCGCTCACGTTCTCTGAGCTGCGCTCATAACGGAAGGCAATTCTGTCAGCAATTTTCTTTACCGTAGTGCAGCTAGACGGTTCCTTTCCTTTGTTACACCACCCTGTAGAGCTCTAGATAATGACTGCGGGGAGATCACGTGGTTTCAAGGCCTGGCGTGAATTAGGCCAAAAACGTACGACAGTTATCCCAAATCCAAAACGCAATTGTCTTGTACTCTAAAAATAACGAAACGACCAGTTTTATCCTATAAATATAGGTAAGTGCCACACTAGCGTTTAGTGGACCACGTATACGTATACACGCTGGGAATGTTTCTGAGTGAAGAGTGAAGACCACTCTGTTATGTTATTACATTGTCGAATGTCTCCTCAACTTGGTTCTTGCCATGAACTTTGCAGTCAAATAGAAACAGACTCCAAACAAGGTGCCAATGCGTTACCAACGAGAGCGGATGTGCCAAACACTGACGTCGTTCGGTGGCCAGGGCCTGCACGGCCATACATATACGTAGTTTTCGACCGCTGCTGTTGCTGGACATAGGCATAGGCAGTTTTCGAGATTTGAGGAACCTGTAGCGAAAATTTTGGACCCTAGCCGTACCGCTAACCCTATCCGGAGGTCCAATTTTTGACCCGTCCATTTTGGCCTGACAGGCCAAACACGTACGGTATCCATTGTAGCATTGGGAAATACTGCAGTGAGGCAGAAATATTATTGGGGCCAGGGCCCTTTTCGTCCGGTTCCTATGCCGATGATTCATTAGATAATATTATACGAGCAGAAGCTGTACCTAGCCTTGTACCAGACCCTCTTGCTCGATCTGTCGTGTCTGGTTCCAGTATAACACGACAACGGAACTGCTCTCTCAAGCACCTTCTCTCACGCGCGAGCAGGCGAACAGCACGTGAGGTCGCACAGTGGAGCACGGAGGAACGCTTGGCTCGCGAGGCTACAGCGAAGAAGCAACGCCGGCTCCTATTGAGATGGGCATGCAGGCTAGTGCGACTGGCGTTTTGATTACGTTTGTAGTGGAGATGTGGCAGAGGTCAGAGTTGCCGCTCATGCGTCTACTGTACACAACACAACGACATGTGTAAGAACTACGGGGCCACGCATCTCCCCCCCCCCCCCCATCAGCAGTCTGGATGTCATTCCTACGTCCCTGATGTCAGCAACGCGACACTGTACCTCGCCCGTCGTTCACAGCATTGGCACGAAACGGCTCATATTAGGCTAATCCTAGTAGTGAGCTACTGGTCTTCGACACACGATCATCTCTAGAGCATAAATGGTGGGAGGAAAAAGCTCAGACCATCTGAGGTGTCGTGTCATACATACAAGACCAGGCACGATAGTGCGAGAGGTCTGGTACGAGGCTATAGCTGTAAGCCAAGAGTCTAATCAAAACCACCACCATTTGCACTGTCTATGCATCAAAGGTGTCGTCGTAAATGCTAATGCAAGCCGACGTTCACCATCAAGCTGAAACAAGCCCCACGCTACTAGAAATTTGTACACTAGAAATACGCTAACATATTTAGTCTGAGAGTGCAAAGTACCTAACACACTGTTTCCTGTTTTGACACCAAAATTCTGGAGATGCCAGATATAGATTCATTGTAAGTTTACCGACAGCAAACCGTACAAGAGCCTCTTCCTTTTAATTAACTAGTTTTACGGCATCCATAGGCGCCTCGCGCGTTGGTAAGTTACACGTCGCAACGGAGTTTTCTGACCGTCTACGTAGCCTACTGAAACGCCTCGCCCTAGGTAGACAGTACACGTATTGTTGAAACCCTGTCGTGGAAATTACCGTAAACATGCAAACTACCTAGTAAAGTACGGGACGTGTGAATAGTTGACTGTAGGTGGCATTCAACTCCTGAAGGTGTTTCTTGTTTGTCAAGTAACCACAATCCCTAGCTACAATACAAAAGGATGGAGCGACGGAAATTCATGAATCTTTTTCGTCACCGTTTGGTCGCTTGCACAAATCGTTTATAGACTCAACTGTAGTCGGACACGAAAACGAATTTTTAAGGTAGGTCTTGTAATGAAACGTGGTCGTAGGGAGAAGAAATTTGAGGCTCGTGTGTACACAAAGATATACCGACCGTTCTATGGATTGCCATAGGACCACGCCCCTTTCTGTTGTGCGACCCGGATTAGAAGCCTCGCTATGCTCGGTAACAATTAGAAATCAGCCGTTTCAGACAAAATAGAGATACGATTCGCTGACCAAGAAGAACAAAAGAACCTAACGACAAAACTTAAAAGTTGTTACAAAAACCTATTAATTCAAAAACACTTGAGCAACAAACAATACTACACTGTGCGTTGCATGCACAGTCAACCGCATACAAAATACAGTGTAAACGCAATTTTATGTATATTCTTTAATTAAATCAGTTCGCATAGCTGTATATATCTATAATCAAGCTATACGTATACTAATTAGACTAACAGAGCTAACATTACGTACAAACCTAAAATCGATCAGAAAGTCATTCATCTGTGTCTAAACCTTTTGTAACAGACCAAGCTGAGAATGTGGGACATCTCCGCAGACATGACGTACTTGGGTTGATGAACCAAATGAGGGTATCGACCAGCTGCAGTCATATCAAACACGTCATAGACAACGACGCCGAGATTTGCGTTCACAAACGCTCTAGCTAAAATCTCATTGTACCACTTGACGCGATAACAGTTAACTCGCAATGAATCAAATTCTCGGAAATTGGCGGTGCGAACGACGATTGGAATCGCTCTGCCCATTCTTCTCTTCTTCAAGCGACGTATGGCGTCGATGATCTGCTGCAAGCGCATTTCAAATCCTTTAGGAGACATCGAAATAAAATGATGGACGCAACTCAAGACCAAAATCTCGTTTCCGTTTCCTGGAATTTGGTCGATGACATCAGCTGAGAAGGTGGCCAAATTAAAGTTGATGGTCATTGACGTCAACAAAGGGGGACCATGCATTCTGAACCGAATCGTGGCATTGTAATACTCTAAGTACATGTTCTCCAATTCTTCCGGGACATACTGAGATTTTGGAATGGCTATGCCCAAGCTTGATAAAAGTAGAAAGTGAAGCTGTCTGATAGTGGAATCGCCAATAAAGTAGAGCTCTCTGTTTGATAAACATCTCCACCATTCCTTCTTGCTGTTGCAATAGAAAGAGCACTGACTATTGATCCATTCCGTACCGAACCAATAGCCCTGTGCTCGGACTACCGCCCGTGGTCGACATGCCCTACTACCAAAAGTGGTCCAGTAGTCGTATACTGCCTCCGAAACTGTCACCGAGTCGACGTCGCCATATACGGGACCCGTTTCAAGACTGGCAATGTACTTTTGACGAGCATTGCTTCCTGCCATGCTATTATGATAAACACACCACTTGAGGGAGCCACAATTCCCAGACAAACCGAGAGAGCGAGGACCAACACAAGTTCCGTGCCAGCGCTGTTTATAACTCGCAGGAAACTTCATGCGGCACGATGACTTCTTGTTACTGACGTCTCCATATCGAATACCATACCATGACATGTAACATACTAATGCCAAACCACTCGCTCTCCCGTCCTCGTACTCATGCTCGTCTTCCAGTATCTGCATGACACTTTGTCGACTATGCGGACCGAGATAGTCAGCCCTGATGCCATAGTCGTCATTGAAAACACACAAGAAAATGTAGTTGGGCTTTACAGCGCTCTTCACAGACGTTACAGTGTTGCTTGCCAACCACAACTCAACCCTAATATCAGCTCGTCCGCTCCAGGCCGGTACAAATGTGATAAGATAGGATCCATTCAAAAGATCAGTCACTTCTCCCAGAGTGCTCAGTGGCTTCGGGTCGGTGTCATTGCCGGCGTTTCCATATAAAACAGCACGATAGTAATCTCCACCCTCTCTCTTGACATTTCCTTGCCAATCACGAGAGGTTAAAATGACGTTAAAAGGTCTGCCTACAACAATCTCACTGGTCAAAACACGCCACGACGACGATGTAGCAGCAGACGTGAGGTCTCTTGTCTCTGCTCGACTATTTTCAAAAGAACCTGGTATGGTTTGCCTTCTGGGCAACAACCAGTCTGGGTAGACGATTTCCCTGTGGTCATTCACGTAAACAGTCCGCCCTTCAAATATCGGTTGGTGAAACAAGGTTGATTCAAAAAATTTAGCCATAACAATGATTACTACCAAACTTGAAACTGTCAACAGAAACATTGAGAGACGAATGTTGGAGAGCATTGTAGGGTCAGCTGGTCCAAATGCGGACAAGCGTGTCTCTGGCCAAAAGCTAGAAGGATGACAATATTATGTGGTGCATGTAGTTAGATAGCAACCATGATGGTATACTATCAGTAAAGCAAGATATTAGTACAGCAAAATAGCTGTATACTGCTTCCAGTAAAATCCTATCAAGCAGCAATGGTCAAGGGTGTGCGTGCGTGCGCACGCGCACACACACACACACACACACACACACACACACACACACACACACACACACACACACACACAACTACATGCACGCTCATAGCTCTCAAGTGAGTAGAACAAAGCTTCATTTATTACTGGTAAGTTATAATTGCAACTAAATGTAACGTCTGCGCGATTCAAACCTATACATAACACTGCACAGCTTCTTTGCATATTTTGCAAGTACAGTACACTGTATACGTAAGATCCACATGCTCAAGATATGAGACTATACATGTATACCATGTATGATCTAGGAAATGTGTATTTTCGTTACGCTATAGAATATTTAATTAATGGAGTAGGTTGTGCTTTTGCACTCCTAAAAACTTACCAAACTAGAATTTTTAAAACTTTTTCTCTGAAAAAGAAATATATGTAGGGATTGTATAAAAAGTAACAGAAACAAGATCTATAGATAATATGAACCAAAGCCAGACATCATTAGTGAATCCTTCCAACCACATTCCCTACATTTTACATTTAGTGGGTTGGAAGGATCTACTAAAGATGTCTGGCTTTGGTTCATATTATCTAAATCTTGTTTCTATTACGTTTTATACAATCCCTATATATCTATTTCTTTTTTCAGAGAAAAAGTTTTTAAAATTCTATATATAATAGGTCATCGTGAAATCGAGCTAAAAGTGGAAGAAAACGAGGAGCTCCATAGTGCAAATACCACTTGCATGCAGACGTCCTGGGTACACGAGGCTACACTTTGGCACACATTCCCCCTAATCTGTATGACATTCCTATCCCACTGACTCACTCCTGTAACCAGAGACTCCGCCTCAAGTTAATTATATAATCTAATGTAATCTAATACAAACTATATTAGTGACTCTCAGATAGATAGATATTGGAATGCATGGAATTTTGGAAACAACATAAAATTATCTACACAGCACATACCTTGATCACAGCAAAGTATTTGAGCAGTACTGTGAAGTCTCTTTGATGATCACACACAGACACGTTGTTCGGATAGCACAATTCTAGAATCTGAAATCCAAAAGCAACAATGACCGATGACAGCTGTTAGGTTACTTCACAGAACGTCTACTTCATTACAACAATCCACGAAAAAACGTGACAAGCGGAAAATAACTGACGTATTATCGGTATCTAGTATTGGTTTGTTCTGGTCGAGTACCTGTTGTATTATGGCCTTGTCCCAGACTCACGTAAACCTGTCAGTGTCCGGTTCGGTATGACACTTTCAGCCTTCCCTACGTCATAGCTTGACTCACCATGTCTACATCTACTTCACTTGGTGTCACACGTTCTAGCCTTGGCACCCCACGTGACTAAATACTACCCACGTGACTAAATACTACCCACGTGACTAAATACCACTACGTCACAAACTCAATTAGCTTATGTCTAACTAATGTGTGACCCAGCAGATTGTATCGAGCCCAAGCCTCCCAACAGCGCATGGTGACTCTCAACGGTGAGTGTATTCCTACGTTATTGTCCTACTCGTGTATACTCGCGAGCCTGCCAAGTCTAGTTACAGCGATCAGACTTCACGTGTATTCACTCGTTGTTTGTGCGGACAAAGATGTCTTTTCCCCCTAGGCTAGAATGGCCCTGGAGACTTCAAGTTTACCCTCCCGAAAGTCATGATCATAACTGAAAACACGAAGAGTGGACTGCAATTCCACGTCAATGTGCCATAATTGCGCGCCCTACTGGCCTTTACAATACAGTCTGCGCACTAGCTAGCAAGGGCCGTGCAGATGGCGGATGTGCGACGAAACAACGAGTGAACTACACGCAAAGTCCGGATCGCTGAAGTCGTCTTGAGAATTTGGAGAGCGTGAACTTCTTGATCACTCACCTGTTTGGAGGCTTGGGCGTGATACAATCTGCTGGGTCACACATTAGACTAGAATTTTACAAACTTTCTCTCTGAAAGAAAAAAAGAAATAGATGTAGGGATTGTATAAAAAGTAATAGAAACAAGATCTGTAGATAATATGAATCAAAGCCAGACATCATCAGTGAATCCTTCCAACCCACTAGAGGTGAAATATAGGGAATGTGGTTGGAAGGATTCACTAATGATCATATGTCTGGCTTTGGTTCATATTATCTATAGATCTTGTTTCTGTTACTTTTTATACAGTCCCTACATCTATTTCTTTTTTTCAGAGAAAAAGTTTTTATAATTCTAGTTTGGTAAGTTATTAGGAGTGCGAAAGTACAGACTTGGACAAAACTATAGGGACACCTGGCGTTTTTGTGTCTAGTCTAACTTTGGCACTGAATGTTTCTCTAGCAAAACCAAATGTTTTTCGAATTTCTTTTTTCATGGATTGCGCCATTGTTAGTATGTAACATAGCTTGAGTTCAAGACTGCAGCTTTACTTACTACCTACTGCGCATCTAGTTTGCTTTGAAGAAGGAAGACGGCCATTCCTACTTTTCTTGTCTTTGTACACGTTCATCGCTCTTGGATGCTCATTCTTGGCATACAATCTAAGAATGCTCTGTAGTAGAGAGTGAAAGCAATTTTGTGGGTCCTCTTATCAACATTATGAAAAAAAGGCGAATCATCTGTTTTTGCGCATTGATTTCGCGCATGTCATCACAATTTGAATTGTTTTGCCATTTTAATCAATAAACAAACTTCAACGTATTCAAAAATCATGCGACACTAATTAATTACAAAGAAATCCTGCTAAGACAAAAACTAAAAAAGTTATAGCAACAAAAGAACATTGACATGCCACTTCCGGTCCACGTTTTACGTAGCAAAATCCCAAACTGCTACCGCCAAAATGACAGCTGCACTAAAACCGCTGCCCTTGAGACCGCCAAACTTAGGCAATAAGTTAGCCTGAACATTCAGCTGCACGCAGTTGCAGAGTATTGTTCCGTGCGATATTTCACGAGTTGCAGCGATGCCTCGAGGCAAACAGTTGAGTCCAACAACGCGAGGGAAAATTGAAGCCCTTCACTCAGTTGGCCATTCTGTGCGTCAGATCGCAGCTTTTGTCCGCCGCTCCAGGAATTCGGTTCATCAGTGCCTGCAACGGCTTTCCCATGGCAGCAGCGACTATGAAAAACGACCTGGACGTGGGAAGGCAACGACAATCCGGGAAGATCATCGACTGAAGAGAATAGCACTGCAGAACCGCAGAGCAACATCACGACTGCTCTCGTATCAGCTGGCTGATGAAACCGGCAAGCAGGTATCAAGTAGAACAGTCCGTCGTCGTCTCAGTGAGACAGGAGTGAACGCTCGGAGGCCTAGAAAAAACCCACTGCTAACAGAAAACCATCGGCGTTTGCGACTGGGATGGACAACCGCTCACACACAATGAACTTTGGATGACTGGAAATCTGTTCTTTTTACAGATGAGTCAAAAGTCAGCATAGGAAACGATGGTGCTCTGTACGTTTGGCGTCGCAAAGGTGAGGAATTTCTCCCTGAATGTTGTGATCGTACGGTCCAGCACGCGGCTAGTGTGATGGTGTGGGGATCGATGTGTTGGCATGGTGTGGGGTCTCTGGCGAAACTGGAAGGTCGTTTGGACAGCACGGCGTACCAACAGGTTCTGGAGAATCATTGCATCGGAATAATATGGTTTCTGAAACCCACTACTCGTATCCAATTCACTGGAAAGTCGATTAGTACCGTTTCCACGACGTGCACCAAACAACGATTCCAAACTGGGGTTCCCTGAGCTGCTAGCAGATCGAAGAGCGCGCACACATGTTCCACAGTTCATCTAGTTAGAATACAAGACGGTGACGTGTCCATTGTATCTAGAATAGCGCACGTTATTTTGTAGTACCTAGAAAAGTAAATTTTACACATTTGGTAACGCGCGCTACACTATTTGTGTCTATTGATATCAGTGCGGCCGAGAACGGCGGACTGATATCAATCCGCCGCTACCGGCTTCCGTAAGATACAGCATGCTTCCGGAAAGAGACTCCTCCCATACATTGTACCAACAAAGAATACCGCCAGTAAATGACACCCACCAGGATTTCTTCACTGTCTAAGAGTCATCTGCACCTACTAATCTCTCTACCGCTTGTTCTACCGTCGGACATTCTGTAATGGTTTTCCACTTTCTGGATGACGTGGTGACGGTGGTCGACACAATTCTTCCATTTCTCCGCCGTCACATTTTCAACGCCTTTTCTGGCCAGTTCGAATGGCAGAAAACTGTTGCACAGGACAGACCCTGACGTACTAAAGTAGATAGATAATCATCATAGTAGGCAGTGAGGGCTGGGTAGCAACCATTGCTCTAATTACGATTGCTAGTATTACAATCCAGGATGATAGCAATATTGTTGTTTCCGCCCTATATGTCTTATCTGGTAGCCACATTTCCCACGGGCTCTCCATTCTTTGAACGGACTTGGTTAGGCTCGCGTAGCCAGATCCTACCGCCGCGTCATGCGGACGGTATGACGCAGCGGTAAGGTCGGACAGAGACGTACAAAAATCGTCCACGGATCTGGAGGGACAGGATTCGGTCTTGTCCTTGGGGAGAGCGCATCCCAGTAAAACAAATAAATCCTGCAATGAGTAACGTCACGCTAGCAACGACGACGTCTACGTACCAGTCTAAACGTCTGAGTAAACGTGCTGCCTTTACAAATAACTACCACACATCTGTGATTCAATCTTACCGACAAGGGTGGCGACTTGAGACAGCGGTCACGACAAAACAGTACCCGTAATATCCGGGATCTTACGTCATCGCGCGCTAGTAAATTAGCACCACGAGATAATTCATTTAGCTAACCCGAGGCGGAGCCTCTGGTTACAGTAGTTTCTTGTCGACCAACGACTAGACGGATGTGAGTGGTACTATCTAGTTAGCGCACGCATAGATTCACTGTTCTAGCTAGCAATAAACTAAACGTTGTTTTCAGACAAACATAAGTGCTACATTGTTTCGCGAACTCAACCCAAAGTTACAAGACAAGGGTAGTTGCATCGATATGTGGAATTGTGTTGAGAGTGTCATAGTCCCTAGCTTCCTAGTTAGAGTGCTGATTTGTAATACGAGCCGGATTTAGCTATAGCTAGTAGGTGTGTCTATAGATCTACTGTCGTAGGGCGCTAGGGCATGAAGTCTTTTTGCTTACTCATGACACAGTAAGTCCATAGCCTCGACACTAAGCCTTCCTTTCCTTTCGGTGGTTCGACCGCGCGAGGATAGCAACGGGACTGTATCACGTGATGCAGTCCCGTTGCTATCCTCGTGCAGTCGGACCACCCAAAGCAAAGGGGGCCTAGTGTCGAGGCTCGTAAGTCCTTAGACCGCTGGCGGTGCTGTTGCATTTGTCGTTTCTAGATATTTACATAGATCGTTTGCCCGTGTTACTGCACACACATACACTCGGTACAAAAATAGCATAGCAAATATAAATGTCACTCTCAATGAGATTCAGTCGAACAAGCGAAAGAGAGAGAAAGTCTATAGTTTAAATATAAGTCTGTATACTGTACCTATCATTACACCGCCGTACCAGCTCGTTGTGCCCGTATCGAGAGAACCTTCGACAGACGGCGACGAGGCCACGTGGAAAACACACGACGACCGTTCTTTTTCGCTTCCATGTACGAGCATTGGAACGCCTTCGGTCCACACTTGATCATGTCGGCTACGTTCGCGAAAGCGAGACCGAGTTGCTTCAACCAAACTTCGTACTCTATCTGGCTCTGCAGACCGACAAACAATCATGGAAACAAACCAAAACGATAGACGTGTGCTACTGTATACATTCGGCCGAAGGACGTGCTCGCCCATCTCTCCTTTCATCACCAATCGGACGCATTTGATACGCTTAACGCACATCTCCTCGACCGCCTGAACGCTTTCCATCGTTATGAGATTAGACACAGGCAACTGCACAACCACAAGTCACTGTGTAATAAGCTACTGACCGTATACGGTACCACTACACTTCACTAAATGTGTGCTCGACGTACGTGCTGGTCTTCGCTCCACTCCAGTCGGTTAGGATAGAGTCGATAGTATCGCCTATTCCACACCATCACGCTAAACTGCGTGCCCCGTTTGCGCATGTAACCTTGAAGTATGCAATCGTTCGTTTGTCGCATCGCGGCTTTGACGTCATAAATCAAACCTAAAAGGTAGACAAATTAGAAAAACTTAGCGAACTATAGACCACAGCCGATATGTATGGTGAATGTGTATGGATATATATATATATATATATATATATATATATATATATATATACTCTGGTCGGGACTGCTTCTCTTCATTTTGGTAAGCTTCTTTGCTTCAGCGCGATCTGCTTCTTGATTAACGAGAGCGAAGAGAGTTGTGTCTGTCGTGAAATCGAAATAAGGTGAGTTGCACAGTCGAGCATCAATGATAGACCAATCGACATCATACCGATCATTTCTCTTTGCCAGTGAGCTGACATCACCACGTTAAACGATCTATAGTTATCTTGATCTTGGTCGGAGAGCTAGAGCACTAACCGTGAAGCGATGTAGTGAACTGAGTGGCGTGTGTTGGCCTACCCTGATTCCTTTCACTTCATCGTTCACGAACACTCCGATGTGCACGACGTCTATGGCGTTCACCTCTCCTCTTGGTGGAATGAACGGAGGCGGATACTACACGGGAACAGTAAATCATGACCCATGAACTAGTCTAGACAAACCTATATGTCTTGTTCAATCAAATCAAAGATACCTTGTCTTCCGCTACAGGTATGTATATAATTGTATACACACATATTATTACAACTGTACAGAATATACAAAATATATGGAATAGCTTTGTGACTGCTTTTCAGTTGTTTGAGAAAAATTGGCGTGGTTTCTTAGTAAATAGCAAAACTAGAAAACTTTCCAAAAATAGTACAAGTAAACCGGAAATGTGTCAATAGTTTTGACGCGGACTGTAGAACAACTGCAGTCTCTTTGTGAACACGCGCGCATTAGGGTACCTTGAATTTTAGTTTACAACATCCGGGATCTTTGCAGCAGCCACCGCCTAAAGCCTCCACACTATACGCTTTCTTTTGCTTTCAGTGGTCCTTCCACGTGAGGATACCAACGGGGAGGAGAATTTATCACGTGACCTTGTTCATCAAAAAGCAAGAAAGTTGGTCAGTCAGACCAAAATGCGGTATACTCCAAAAATGTTTTTAAAACACCAAACGATTTTAGAGGTTCAAACTTGAAACACACAGAAAAGAAAGGCAGGAGAATTCACCAATGCCGTTCATGTTTTGCATTATTGCTTCTGAGCCAAGATATCATAAGGGACCATGGGAATGAGCAAATGCATTGACACCGCCAGCCATTCCTAGACAGTTACTATTCGTCACTATCAATAACTTATATAAGTTGAGTCAATGACTATGTAAGCCAACCATGCCAGTGACCACAAAGTCATACATACATATCAACACTTGCATTACTAAGCTAGGGGTATCGCTAGCAATAGAGAAAAACCCTTGTGTACGCCACTGAGAAGAGAACACCACTAAGCAGCAAACAGAGAGACTGCCAAGTTCTACGAGCCTGTAGTGACAAGACAAGCCTACAGATAGAATCAAAATCAGGCTCAAAGAGGAATACATGCAACCAGTGCACCTGACAATTGTAAGACTTATATGACCATGTCAAATATCGAAAACACTACACCACTCATATCGAAAGCACAAGGCCTGATCAGACCCCTTACTGTGAAAGCAATTGATATTACAGGATACTTTACACAAAACAGTTGTACTAAAATGATACCCATAAAGCCACTTCAATTTCAAATATATGAACCGATACCTCCAAGAAATAAATCCTCAATACTGTAAATCAAGAATTTCGGTAGCAATTTAATTTCAGTATATTCAGTATAGCTTCGAAATTACCAAATTTAATCGCTACCTAAATTTTGTCTCCTAGATTATATTAGTTTCTAGTACCAGCAGGTAAAGGCAACTGGTTCTTTGTGTGAACAGGGCTTTGTGTGAACAGTACAGGATCATAGTGTAAGGAATGTTTCGACCAAGTTTGGCAGAGAAATGTTTGGCAGCAGCCTGCAAACCATGCACATCTGCATACCTTGCCATCTTTGCTCTCTCTTCTCCACTGTAGCAGCCACACTCACCGCGACGTTTCCAACTGCCTCTTTTGTCATCAATTTCACTCCAGGTCTTGTTGATCTCTGCGTTTGCGCTTGCACATAGACCAGCGTTGTTGCTTGTCTCCTCGTTGGGATCTGGTAGTCCAAACGTTGTGGGCCGAGAATGTTCCCCCTTCAGGCGGGGATTGGCTGTCGACAACCATTTCAAAAGCCCAGACATTGAGTACAGTATGCATGTGAGCACTCTATTGGCCTCGTACAGACACGCAGATGGGTACAGTACTAGTACTAGTTGTTCATACCGAAATATAATACACATCGAAATGAAATCTCAGTGCATACCAAAATTTAATCACTACCGAAGTTTTCTTGATTTACAGTACATGTTTATATACATACATAAATC
Source organism: Corticium candelabrum (assembly GCF_963422355.1). Lineage (NCBI taxonomy): Eukaryota > Metazoa > Porifera > Homoscleromorpha > Homosclerophorida > Plakinidae > Corticium > Corticium candelabrum. The sequence goes on from NC_085085.1 coordinate 12,402,359, forward strand.
TTAAGTTCTTATATGGTCAGCTCACCTTCAGTGCAAACACATCGTCCCAGTTGGTTCCAGTAAAAAATGGGTGTTGCTTGACGGATCCCGCTCTGAGAAGACACATTCTTGATTTTGAGTAACAAGCATACTACTTCATAGCAATTACCCTTGAAGTCCCAGACGGTAATCAGGATCTTTCTGCAGTAGGGACAGCACCAACATGACAACTTCATCTGACCAACCATCTGGAATCTCGACATCCTTCAAGACAGACTGTAAGCAAACTCATGCATTGACAGTACAGTACAGTAGTAGTTAAAATGTTAACTTACAATGCAATGCAGCACAACACATTACATCACAACACAACACAATACATCACAACACAATACAACACAAGTCAATTCAACACAACACAACACAACACAACACAACACAATACATCACAACACAACACAAGTCAACACAACACAACACATCACAACACACACAACACAACACAACACAACACAACACACACAACACAACACATCACAACACAACACAATACACCACAACACACACAACACAACACAACACAATACATAAAACACAACACAACACAGCACAGCACAACACAACACAACACAGCACAACACAACAAACTATTACAACACAACACAACTACATAACACAACACACTACTCAAACTATAATTTTATTTCTATTATATTTTTACATTTTTATATTTTGTTTTTATTTTTTATTTTGTTTTTATTTTGTTTTATTCTATTTAATTTTTATGTTTTTATATTTTCTAATTTTTTCTAATTTTCATTTTATTTTATATTTTTCTATTTTTCTATTTATTCTTATTTCATTTCCATTTTTATTCTATATTTTTTTAATTTCATTTTATTTCTTATTTTGTTTTCATTTTTTATTTTCTATTTTAACTTTTTTTGTATTTTTCATATTCTATCTATTTATTTAGTTAGTTTTATTTTATTCTTATTTTCGTTTTCAGTCATTAGTTTTATTCTTTATTTTTCCATCAGAATCCAAAACTGCCATATAGTCTACACACCATTGTCTCAACTTGCTGGTCAATTTTTGCACGATCTCGACTTCCAAACGGAGAATGCCTGCCACACCAACCACATCACATTCAGAGCAATAAACCAAACGACACACACCAACACAATCTACCCCGTCAACATCTTGAACAACATGCAGCCAAACGAAAACCAGTCAGCACGACAGTCATACTCCACATCCTTTTGAATCACTTCGGGAGCCATATAGCCGAGTGTACCACTAACCAACAAACCATCCTCACCTCAATTACAGCAACACGTAACGACAATTACATCAACAGCATTAGACCTACAAGACCAACACACAGACAATCAACAATCAACGTCGCCATACACTCTTTCAGACGGTTTCGATGACGAAATATCACAAGCCAGCCCGAGATCCGATATCTTCAGGTGACCGTCTTCAGAGAGCAAACAATTGGCAGGCTGAAATCACATCACAGTCAAACAAGAGACGCGTTGTCGTACAACGACACGATAGTCACTTTGAGGTCTCGATAAACAATCTGTAAGTTGTGTAGATGTTCAAGGCCGAGAATAATCTCTCGGGCATAGAACTTGACCTACACCACAAAAACAAACAAATTGATGTTAATATATCAAGTTAGCAAATATCGACTTCATGCAGTTAGTAGGTTATGATTGGTGTCAGTGTCTGAGCAGGAAGCATACAATGCGATTGCACTTCCATTCTCACAGACATTAGTAAATTGTTTAATTCATATTCTACTGATTATGACTGACCCAATCCTCTGAGAAGCGTCTGTAATACATGAGATGATAACTCAAGTCGCCACCTAACAACAATAACAACAACAGCAACAGTCAATTGCCGATTCACAACAACGAGATGCGACACTTTTGTGCCGTACCATTCATCAGATCTAATACTAAGCACAACTTCTCTGTAGTTTGAAAAGCGTAAGTCATACAGACGACAAACGGGTTGTTGACCTATGTACACCGGGCAGTCATACAATGAAATGTGTGTGTGTGTGTGTGTGTGTGTGTGTGTGTGTGTGTGTGTGTGTGTGTGTGTGTGTGTGTGTGTGTGATTATAACACATCGACAAACCCGTGCTAAAATATTCCGTTCGTTCAAAGCTCCGGCCTCTCCTTTTCTGTATTTTAACCATTTCTTATTTAAACACTTTATTGCATACCTACACAAACAACATGTTGTAGCATAAACGACGACAAGACAGAGACAACTCACATTTTTCCCGAGTCCATTTTGTGACAACCGTACACTTCGCCAAATCCGCCACGTCCAATGATGCGATGAATAACAAAGTCGTCCAATGACGGCTGCAATCGAGACTTGTGCAATCACACAGCAAGCATAACGGATACAAAGCTTGCAAACAAACCGATTGGTTGAGCTCGATGTTCTTCCACTGACAAAACCGAACGTACTGTGAACTGTAAAGGACATCAGTTATCAACTATGCTGTTGCTCTACAACATTGAGGGTTGAAAGAAAAGCGTGTCCACATGGCCACAATACCAAATGTCAAAGACTTTTCTAGCCTAGTTTAGTAAACTCACAAATGTCAGGACGTTGCTACTACTAACTTCAATCATCTACCAAATCTTAAAGAATCTGCACTACATACTGCTTACTAATTAAAACATTTGAGACGCTGAAAAGTTTTTCGTTGGTTGTATTTCTGTATTCGCCAGCGTGCACATCACACACAGACACTTTCTCCGTGTTCTTTCTGATCGTGTGGACTCAATAAAATAGCTTCTTGGGCACAAAAATAGCCGATTCAATACACAATTTGTCTTGCCAAAGTTTGCTAATAAATTTATTAATTTTGCTAAAGGGGAACTCTCACCAAACCAACCATCTCTCAGATGAAAGCTGTCACTTCATGACACAACACTTTGCAACCCTTTACTGCAGAAGTTTACCGTAATGAAGAAATAAAGCATTGAATTTACCAGCATGGGCGTGTTTAGTACCCATATGTGGCATGAGCGTAGCTCTGATTGTTGGTTAGCAAGGAACCGATACCTGTGCACATTTCAAGGTAAGGATTGTGAGACATTTGGTGTCAAGTTGTGATTTATTGACTAAAGCAAACTGGGACCCTAAAGTTATCACGCAAGTATCAACTGTGTCAATACAACAGTGGAGCCTCGGAAGGAGACCCTTCTTAGATTAGTTCATAGATCATGTCTCACTGCATTTTGGGTGCATTAGGAGCACTTGGTATGGTTAAACCTAAAGTAGTTACTTCCAGAGAGTAAGACTTTGTGCTACATACGGGGAATCGTCTGAACAACTCGTTGCCCATTCTCTGCTTCGGTGGCTGTCTAGACCGTAGGTTTCTTGCAGGAAGACACCAGGCCTTGTATCTTTTTTTCAACAAGTTTTAGTATTTGGTGAGAGTTCTCCTTTAATCTCAGTTCACTGGCTACTCTTCTTGCACTACCAAAATGTCTAAAACTTGATGTGGTTATCGAATATACAAGCAGCGAACCAAATCTACTCTCAATTACAAGATGATGTCAATGCACAAAAAAGCATTGCTCACATCAAGGTGTCAACAACTGCAGCAATGAAATTAATACAATCTTATTATACAGTAGGATGTCATCCGAACACCAGTTGGTCTACCGGACGACCCGTGCCTTGGACTCACTCTAGCTTTGCGCTCACAAACGGTAATGCACATGAGCATCAGAGTACACATGTAGTTCTCATCCATGATAGGCAATGTCAACGACAAAATAGAAATTTGGCTGCAGCTACTCTCGTTTGGTGAATACTATCGAATTGACCAAATCGACTGTGTGACATCGTGAAAACCAAGGACAAACTGAAGACTTTCCGCTCTCTGCTGCAAGACAACTATTACACCCAAAAAATGCTGCATAGTTCGAGTCCCAGACCTTTTGTGTAAATGTGACAAGCAGGTGTCAATTATCCAGCTTATTGAGAGTTATGAACGAGTCAAGGAACGGAAGTGTTCGGATAAGTGGCATCCTACTGTAATACACCACTTCATGGTCTTGAGTCTACCCATCTCATGCAGACAGTATGTGACTCTCATGACGAGTGGTCATACAGTCAAACAAAGAAACTACCAGCCAAATCAAATGTACTAGATGTCCTGTAAATCTGCCCGGCTTATCATAGTTAAACGATGAAAAAGATTCATCTATCAGCTTCACTTTCTCGTCATTCAATTGCGCTCAACTAGATTTCATAATTTTTTAGTAACTGATGTTACCTCACAAGAAACTCATCAAACTTGTTGTTTCCAGCATAGAGATGTTTTTCTAATTCACACTTGTATAACTACAACACACAACCAACACAAACTTAAGCCACATTACCTTTGTCACAGTCACCATGTAAATTAATGTAAAGAGGCAGTCTAGTGATATCATGCAATCAGTGTTCTCCCCTCATGCATTATGCATCCTTCACCTTCTAAAGGTAACTACTTCCCACCACCTTGGTACAGTACAGTACAGTACAGTACAGCTTGCTTTCACAAGCACCTGGTGGCATCTACTTTGACACTCAATGACAATTTTCTGAGATAAACATTTGATAAACTGTTAGGGGCCTTGCCCTTTAGACAGACATATAACATAAACTCAAACCACCTCCACCGTGATATTTTTGAAAAACCCTGACATGCTAAAGAAACACATGACCTCATCTCAAGTCAACGTCACTCTCTCTGAACTGCAGCAATGGCTGAAGCATCAACTAGAGACATGCCTAGATAACTTCATTTCTCATCAACAGTAACCACTTATCATGCCATCTAAACTAACTGAAAAGCCTCACGCCACCAGGAACATTAGAAGACTGAGACCCGGAAGTAGCAAGGTCAGACCAGTCAGTTCCCAGTGAAGCAAATCATCCCTTACTGACCGCACTATCTCCACACATGAGTACCACGACTGTTCCTAACGTCTCCGACAAACAAATCTGACTGCATCGCATGCTGTCCTGTATATAGATTTTCTGTTCGTGTCAGGCTGTCGGTGTGTTTGTTTATCCGTTGTTTCACGTGTACAAAGTGAATAGAAAAAGATAAACACACTGACTTAGATGTCATCTTACACTAAACAGAGTTGGAGGAATGTCATTCTTCAACAGTGGCTCTTTAACACTCTTCTCAGCCTCTGAAGAATATAGCTATCAATATTAAAACAATAGTCATTACAAAACCCTCCACACACAAAAAGTGTACCACCTGGTTTCTTATTAACAAATCTGGCATAATATAAGAATCAAATAATGTCTTAGCTAAAACGGAACGTTCGTCCTTGTCGGCCATCTTTTCGAACTGCAAAATCTGAGACAAATAATACAAATACCGCAAATAAGAAAACTACACATCATGTAAATAAGCTGTACGAGAATGCAGTTAATTACATAAACAATAAACTTTTCTAAGAGAACAGGAAGTAAAAGGTCTCACCATGCAAAAATCTTCTAACAGGGAATTGACCTTTGAGTCATGCTAATTACTGACTGCATTGTTGGTTGATACACATTTAGATCACCCACTATCCCATCACTGACAAGTCTTTTAACTAAAAATTACCAGCCAGAAATAATGACGTCAATGCTTGATGACGTCAATGTTTGATGACGTCAATGTTTGATGACGTCAATGTTTGATGACGTCAATGTTTGATGATGTCATATATTTAATAATGTCCATTGATGACGTCATAATTTAATAATGTCATAACTCTTAATGCCAAAAACTATATGGCCAGTCATCGTCTAAAGTAAAACACCTGAAGACAGAAATACTACAAATGCCCGCAATTATCATTTGCAAGATCAAAGTACAGGTATCCATATAACATCAGCAAACATGCAATATAGTAACACTACACACGCAAACCAGAGTCACCGGCCTAAAGCTCGTCAACAGCATCAGTATATATAATTGCAACAAAGAAATGAGTGTAGCAGTAAGCACTTTCACTCAACACTGACACCAGCTATGCGGACACCATTTTGTTTATTCTGCGCATCCATACTGTGGGCGTATTCTTGGGCATGAGCATTACTATACGAGCAAATATACGTAGTGCTACAGCACTACGAATCTTTCATTGCATGCAGGTAATGCAACATACCTGCTAATCAGTCACTTCTTGATACTACACAGTACCTACGATTACCAAATTCTTAATTATACAAAAGATCAGACGTTATAGCTAAAATGCAGCGTCATGTGCTTGTGGTTTAGTTATCTAGGAAACCTTCGTCTACAAAGAAAACCCAAAAAAAGATTCGTATCAAAACATTTAGTTTACAATGGGTGGAGGAGTAATGGTCCTATTTGTGTTATCAGATGCTTTGAGTTGATAAGTAGATGCTAAAAATTCCACTGCTTTTAGTGTACTCACACCTAGCTCTGATTTCAGCCTCAGTAGAGACTTTGCCTACTATATGTGTAGTAGTACATCTACAAAGATTGACATTTATGTTTACAGACCGTCATTTTGGGTGTCTTGCTGGCCAAATCGCTCTAAAACAGTGATGGTATGCCAGTCATTCTAGAGTGCACAATAAATAATTATTTTCCCTCTCATTCCTAAGAATTTAATATTCTGAAATGGCTAACATACACAAACCCCTTAACTCCAGATCACACACATAAACGTGAGCAAAAGTTTGAGAAATTCGTTTTTGTACAAGTGCAGGTGCATCTAGGCACCATGAAGGAAAACAAATTTATAAGGCAACAACACATCCTGTACCAGGAAAAATCTCAATTGGCTAATTCACACAACTACACCTGCATATGTCGCTTAGATATCATACAGGTTCATACCACACCTCGTCATAAAATAGAACTGGCGAGAAGTCGATCTGTCTACAGAAATCCACGTACAAAGAATAACCTAGAAAACGCAAAACGAGATATTAGAATTAACTCAGACAAACAAAATCGAATCACGAGAGACAAACGTCGACGTTAGTAAAAAAAGTCGCCAACTAGATAATCAACAGAAATGTTGTCATTTCCTACCCCGACATAGTGACCAATAACGCCTACAACTGGAGAGCCAAGAGAAGTACATGCACTGACACACTAAAAGGCTTCGCCGCTCAACGACAAGCCGAACGAACGCGACGCCAAACGAACAGCTCGACGAAACCTCACGCGAACAGCAAGAAAAAAACCAACGTCGACATATCCGTCAAAACATGAGTCCAACACGTTCGCCTCCGTCAAGATGATGACAACTTACCGATCTTCTGACTGAATATGAGGTCAAACGTCACCCTCCCTCGTTCCTTCAAGTACAAATGCATAACATTGTGAACGCTGAGAAACAGAGACACACACGTTGAGTGATAATCTCGCAGCGACTTAGTACAAGCCGGCTAGGACTTACCTCGCGTCCGGAAGGACAACGTTCCTCGAACAACGCGAGATTGTCTGATTTCTAGACTTCTCTATCGCCATTATGTAGGAGATGTCTGTAAACACGGCTTCCAAATCGGCCATGGCTACGTAGAGTAGCGACGAGACAACTTCACAACTCTGTTCCAGTGTACATCCGGGTTTTCTAACTCCTCGGGGATGCGCCGCAGCTGCGCGTGCAATAGGCCGGCCTAGGCCAGCGCACATTCCACCGCCAATGCGTACTTTGCCCGCACACGTAACTGTGCTGCCCACGTAATTTGCCAACTTCTTGCATCTGCAAACCGTGCACGTACATTGTAGAAGCTTGCGGCAAAGCGAGCCCAATCTAACTCGTCGGCAGATGCGTGTTTGCAACTAGTTAACTAAATTACCGTACACGCGTGTACAGCATCACTTGACGAATGACGCTCTACAAATCGTTAGGAAAGATAAGGCTTAGTAATAGCTACGAAATCGTCGGCAGCCAAGGCGCCATTTTAGGACGGTGACAATTATCCGAGAAGCTTCTAGTTACCCGATGTACGGGTCTCTCGTTGATGGCCTATGACGTAATACTATATATAGCACGATTGTTGGAAATAGCTAGATGTTTGTGTGTAGTCACGCACTAGGCATGCCATCGAAAATATAATATATTGTATTATAAAAATGTGTGTGTGTGCGTGCGTGCGTGTGTGTGTGTGTGTGTGTGTGTGTGTGTGTGTGTGTGTGTGTGTGTTTGTGTGTGTGTCCGAAAAATGATGATAGAAGGTAGTGTGTTGTCTTTAATATTATTACTAGGTAATAATTAAGTTAATCTTACAGTAGTTTTCTGATTGCGTTTTTAGTTAATTAATAACTTCGCGTGGCAACTTCGTTTCCGGTCATGTGAAGCCTACGTATAATCGCGCGCGTTATTCCACCACCTAAGGCGAAAGCCTGCAACAGTTTGCTCAGCATACTAAATCTAGCCAAACAACTTCTAGCCACGCATGGAGCAAACTTCGGTATAGAATTGGTGTAAACATTAATTACGTAAACAGTTAGAACTCTGACAGTAAACCTAGCTCTAGAAAGGTGCTAGAAGTAGAGATAGTAGATAGTAGAACGACTAAATCACAAGCTGTTGTTCCAATCTCCTAATTTGAGAACCTCATTCACGTCAAGGATTCTAGATCATATACCATTTTACAAACTTGTACGGTACTGTCAGTATCTAGACGTATCCTCAGTGGCGTAGGAAGATGTTCATGATCACGAACGGGGGAGGGCGGATGTACGTGGATATCATCATGAGTACGTAAAAACTACCTCGCTTGCCAGACAGTAAACAGATTTGCAATAGTCATTCGCACAAAAAATATCAAATCCTACACTGATCATGAGCGAGGGAGCTTCATCCCCTATCCCCTGCTTCCTAGGTGTTAAACACAGCATCCTACCGTTGCAACTTTAGTACTAACAATTATTTTGTGGAGTCGAAAAATTTTCCCCACACCATCTAGATCAAGCATGCGCAAAATATGTCTTCACAATGAAAGCAAGCAAGGCCAAGGGACAAAGCAGTCGTAAGCCGCCCAGATCAAAGGCAGCACGCGACGGTCCGACGTCAAGCAAGAACAAGAGAACAACCGACTGCGGCTCAACTTCCCTCGCATTGCTTCTGCTGGTGGTCGGTTCCGTCGCACTGCACGTCCACATTGCTCTAGACAAGAACAATTGGTGGCAACTACACGCTGATGAGGTGTATCAGACGTTAGAAGGTAACTCTAGTGCTCACACTAAGCGCATGCAACATGCATTGCATGCAACATGCAACAAGCAACAAGCAACAAGCGGAGGGCGTGGCGTGCAACATCTAGCAAGCAGTCAAATCGATGCAAGGAAAAGTTGCAATCAATGTATGCGGTCACAATAGTAGGTTTCCTGGCACTAGGACGGAGAGCTTTCATTCTCGTTGTACACACACGTAGTCGTTCTGCTCGAATGGCGAATGACTTGTGTCACGCCCACCGAGCAGCCAGCAACGCCCACCAAACAGAGTGACCAGACCGTTTCTCTTCTTTCTGTGTATTTCTCTGTTGACTCGTTCGATCGACTGTCGCCTAGTTGCCTGTATGTTGTAGTGGCTCATATCGAATTGTACGGCTACGGTTTTCTACCCTACGAATTCAGCGGCGTTCCGCCATCCAACGACACCTCCCGGTCACTAGTGGAACGAGCAAATGCCGAACGAGGTATGTACGCAATGAGGTCGGCCATCGTTCCGAAAATATTCAAAATGGTAATTCGGTTCGGCTCTTGGATTTCTCCAAATACGCCACCATACCAGGTTTGTCTCACATTTTAGTACAGTGCTCTATGGTACACTGAGGCCGCTCTAAGAAATAAATATATTAGTTTCTGGTCGCCGCCCGCTTGATTTTTTGGCTCAGATCAAGAAAAACAAGCTATTATTACGCATGCGCAGTAGACAACACTGGATGCTACCCTACCCTGTGTTTAGAGTGCTGCAAGTCCAAAGAAACTGTGCAAAATAGTAAAAAATTTACGTCATTATTGCCGTACTTTTTGTGTTTGTTACCTTCGGTACAGATAGAAACAGTGACGTCAAATCATGTTAGTAGATTAGAAATGGACCTAAACTGTTGCATAGTTTGTCTTCAGAGTTCATACCATTGAAATTAATTTGGTGGTACGGTGGGCTTGGCATAAAGATAACAATATTAGTAATAATACAGAACTGCGGACTAGAAACTAATGTATTCCTTGGAGTGGTCTGACTGTCATCCGAATCATTATTGTCTTGAAGATAGCCAAGATGTGTCACAGTGTGTGGACAGGGTTATTACCAGGATGTGTCTTTCTCTTTGCTCTGGTGCTTCTCCGCCGTCGACTGGAGGCACTGCTAGCGGCCAGTCTGGTTGCTCTCTCGGAACCGTTGCTGGTGCTCGGAACTCACACACTGATAAACAGCCTCGTCAGTCCGCCACTATTCGCCGCCCTGGCAGTGGCAATAGGTGTGATTGACCACACTTTGAAAATTCAAAACTCACTGGACACGCACAAACGAGTAAAAAAGAAATCTGATGACACTCGTGAACACTCGACAATACCGGCTGGTCATTCCTATGCATACACGTTATGGTGGCTCAACTTGCCTGTAGCAGGAACCATCATTGGTATTCTCTGCTATGTGAGGATTGATGTGTTTCTATTTGTCGGTGTGCTGCTGGCAATGCTTTACTCCACCAAACTCTCTCACTTGATATCGAGATTTCGAGCCATTTTGCCAGTGATCGTTTCACTCGGATTGTCCTTCATTGGTGGATTCCTATTGGCAGGCTACTCTGACCGTCTCTTCTACGGTCAGTGGTTCATCACTCCAATTCAATGGTTTAGATTCAACGTTCATCTCGACCTGGCCACTGAGATATTTGGTGGTCACAGCTGGTTCATGTATATCCAGCGTATCCTGGTGGAAGATCCGGTCTTCCTAGTATTCATGATCATTTCAGTCTATGGCAGCATGCACGTTGCATGCGAAAAAAAGAGTACAAGAAGAGTACACCTTCTCGTTTGTCTCATTCTCTTGCTACTCGTGTACTCGACAAAAGGCCACAAAGAAGTCCGATTCCTACACGACTGGATAGTTCTGGCACTCGTCTTCTGTGCAAACGGTATCTACACAGTTTCAGAGCATATCGCAGACAGACTCAGTCAAGAGAAAAGGCATCAGATAGCCCTACTCTTGTCTCTTCTAACCGTATTCGCAGCCAACTCATATTATCGATTTCCTTCTGCCAGAGATGGCTCAAACAAGCGTTGGGCATACAAGAGAGCCACCGACTCTGGATATGTCAATCTTTGTCTTCAATGGGTTGGAAAACAAGACGATTCGACGGGTGTTTTTGTAGACCACGATGTGTATGGTTTTGGAGGATACACAATTTTACGAAAACGAATCCCGATCATAGCCAAAATGAATGCAGAATTCAGAGAATGGGACACAGTCACAAGAACTCGTTCGGCCAGTCTCTATACAGTCAACGGTTTTGTGAACGCTACCTCATTCGACGATTTCAGACTGTGGGTCACTGTCCAGAATGTCCCACGTATTGTCAAATACCTGCTAATGACTCCTCTGTATAACTACGTCATTGTCCCGGCCGACCGTCAGTTTGTAGAGGTCGGGTTCAATGAGGTGAATCGTTTCGGATCGGTGCGAGTCCTCGAAAGAGACAAAAGCGAGCAAATGAAAAGACACTTATACAACATGGGCGACAAGCTCAAGTACGGTCTGGACCCAGATGTTTTAGAAACAGAAGGTCGAACACTCTACTCGTCGGGTTTCTATGCTCAAGCATTGGAACGATTAAAGGCGGCCTTGCAACTGGACCCTAAGCGTGTCCAGTTGCAAGACTTGGTAAAGTCAGCAGAGATTAAACTCAATCAACTTCCTCAAGTTGATTAACAGTCAACTAAGATAGCAGTTTTTCACAAGTCTTCTACACAATTTCTGTTTCTAAAATCCACAATTCGAAAAAACGCCTATACTCTAGACCGACAATATAATTTGTATGTTCTCGCTATGTCTATCGGTCGTCTCTCCATACATTATATCACCATTATTACACATAAAGTTATATATACACTACAGGGTGGCACGTGCTTCCTGGGGTAAGCAATGTCCACCCTATTTGACCTATGGGGTAAAACAGCACTAACTTTCAAAGCCATTCATACCAAACATTAGAGACTGGCTCCGGCTCCAGAGGCAGGAAACTGGTCCGATGAAGGGTTAGACATCCGTCGCAACACCCTGCCTGGGACTGAACGACCTTCGTGTGACAACAGAAGAGGTCGAAAAGCTTTAGGGCCTGACTGCATAATGAGTTCGACGTTGGCAACGGCTAAGCTAAGTTGCTTGAACCACACTTCGTATTCTGGCTTGCTCTGTAAGACAACAGCAATCGAGACCAAGCTTTACATGATAAACATCAATTTACCTCCGGTCGAAGGATGTAATCGCGTTCACTGAGACCTTCCTTCATTGACAGCTTTAGACATTTCGCTCCCTTAATCGGTATCTCCACCACTGCTCCCACATTCTCGATTGTTATCATATTAGACACGGGAGTCTGCAATTTGGTAACAACGACAGCGTAAAGTATAGTCATTAGATCTAGTAAGTGGGTAACGAACGTTGAGATCTTCACTCCATTCCAGACGATTCGGGTAGAGACGATAATAACGTTTATGCCACATCACACTAAAAGGACCACTCTGTTTCTGCAGATAGCCTTGCACCAAGCAATCGCCCTCTTGCCTACTAGCAGCCTTGACATCATAGATAATACCTAATAGTATAGCATTAGTACAGTGAAGTACAGCAAGCACTTAATAGAGTTTACTTTCATCCAGCGATGTATTCCGTTTCATCTTGTTGATCTTCTTGCTCATGATACGATCACATTCACCATTGACCACATCAAACACCGTTGTTACTACAACAAATGAATTCAAACAAGTTGTTAGCATACGATATTACATAGTATCAACTAACCACATATCTCTTCCTGCCAGCGAGCCGACACGACCATGTCAAATCCCTTATATCTTGATTGATCTTCTTCGGTGAGCTGTGAACAAAGTGCAAACTCAATACGTTGAACAATATGAAACAAATAACACTGCCTTGATTCCTTTCACATCATCATCCTCAAACACTCCAATTTGAAAAGCATGTGCAGCATTTACTTCACCTTTTGGTGGGACAAAGGGTGGTTTACACTGAAGAACAGTAACAGAACAACTACCGACTGCTCGTAACATTAACAAATCTCCACAAACAGACATACACCGATCTCAATTTTTCTAACCAATCTATTGTACACCTGTATATTTTTCCAACTACAAATTGTAATAATTCGATACCACGATAATAGGGTCTATGGCTGTACTGATTCAATAAACTACAAAACTACTGATCAGGTATTGGCTATACACTAGTTTCTGAAAATGGTGATAAGCTTTCTTCAACAAACAAACTGTTGAAATCACCCGCTGACATACTCTCGTTCCAGTCTCCAACATTTGTAATGATGCCATTGTCGCTGTCAGGAAGTGTGCCACATTCTCCAGCAAAACCAACATAATCATAAAAGACGCAGTACAGCAGCAAAGCTGCATGCAAATCGAAGTCAATAGACAGTGGAGCTAATACTCCAATCAACGGTTCAACCCACAGATAGCCATGGTGAATGAGTATGTGCTCATTCTTGTCAAACTCTTCTCTCTGTATGTCCATTATTAAAAGACTTATTGAACAGACTACAAGAAGTCCAAGAACAACTTCTGTAAGAGAGTCGTTTCTCTTTCTAAAAGTGGCTCCTTTATGCATTCTAAATATCCAAATAACAACAAGTTTCAGCACAGCTGACACGACTGCACTAAAAACATCAACTTGAGGCCAGCCAGTGACAAAAAACCGATTCTCCTTCGAAAGTAAGACAAACAACAAAAAATGGTAGATCACTCCTCCAAAGATGCAAAAAATGGTGACAGCTGTTAACTCTGGATTAAAGACAAGATCTTTCACTCTTTCGAGCAAAGTCATTCGAGTTTTGATGCTCCAATGGCAACAAGGACTGCTTGGAATAAGCAGGAAACAGCAACAAGAAATGACAATTATGTGAATGACAAGTTCTGGTGCATACTTTGCTACGTCATCATCTTTTAGCAATTTCAGAGAGTAGCCCAAAACAACAGGTGGAATCAAGATGAAGAGCAGCCCAAAGAAAGAAAATGCCCGTATAAATCCTTCTGTTCCTACCTGCTTACTACTAATGGCTTCAGCAGTAAAGAAGAACTTATCTCCAGACATTCTCGAAAGTCTAATCGAAACACCATAGTTTAGATTTGTACGTTTTAACATAAATTTCAATGTCGGTGACAAAGTCCTCTTAATCCTCGAGGCAACAGAAAATTCACTATGTGACTTATTGAGCATTCCTTTGTTATTTTGGACAGTTTCCTTCAGTGATAACTCATCTTTTGAAGTGTTTAAATCACACATAAGAATTTTGATTACAGCTCCAACTTGGTCTATGGCTCTGGCTAGACCTTCAGTTTGGCTCTCATACTTTCGAATAGTTTTCTCTGCTAAAGTAGTTTGCTCCTTTGTCAGTTCATTTGATTCCTTATCACTACTCTCTTTTTTGCTGCTTGCTTCTTGTGTGTCACGGTCATAATCGTCAGAATGCATAGCCAGCATGAGGAAGAGCAGTGCCGACAAAATACGTAAAGCAACTAAGGCTGCCTTAAAAATGGGCTTGCAAATAATCCAAAAATCATCACCAAATAAAATGGCATTGTCGGGCTCCACACGACAAGCAGCATCAAAAAGAGCATCAGCCCACAAGGCGAAGTTCATTATGGCTTGAGAGACGAGTATACATTTGAAGAAGATACCAGACTTAACTCTGTTCACACTTCGATGATTTACCTCATAGACAAGATACACTCCTAGGTAACACGTGATCAACACAGATGTTTCAAGTCATCACTATTCTCACAGCAAGCGTAATCGGCAAACAAACTGACCTTGAAACAGATGAGACAGCATGCTCAGAACCGTGTGACTGCCTTCCGCACGACTCCGACTACAGTGTACGACCTTCATAAACACGACACCTTCGTACAGCACAGCTAAACCGGTACAGGAATACACCACCCAACAGATACGACGGTGGTTTTCGCTGTGCCGATTCAGATGGCCTTCACTGATTCTACCGCTGCCCGCTCGTCGTTCCCAGATGCGATACAACAAGCATCCGACACTGAGGAAGCTTGTCAGAGTCGCCACAAGACTGAAATACACCCACGCCAGTTCGCTTCTTCCAGTGTTGCCAAATATGAGACCAGGGTCGATGGCCAATGGTCTCGAATTGTTGTTGAGTTCGATGTGACACACGTATGTTCCGTTTTCGTTCAATCCGCCGAGGGAGTCGTTGAAGCGTCCGCATGAGTTCTTCGATTTGCCAAAAAATCGATTCACATCGACCAGGACAATGGCAAAGCACACAATGATAACGAAACCGATCAAGGTACAACCGGCTACTACACGTACTCGCAGAGCCACTATCATCGTATCCGGGACTAAAGTGCGGCACGCACGTGCGCAAAGGTCACCTCAAAGCCACAGTTGTTAGCCTCGAACTTCCAGATCAGAGCGCGCGCGAATTTGAATGCATGCAAGTACACAAATGCAACAATAAGCAATCAAACAAACAATCAAACAAACAGTCACACAAACAATCAAACAAACAATCGAACAAACAATCAAACAAACAATCAAACAAACAATTGTTAGATAGACAACGAGCAATATCGTTTTAACTGCTGCCTAATATTATTTTAGTTAATTAACTAAACAAACTACACAAAAATGACTCCAGCATTATACCTTCAACGCTTCCACATCTTCCCACACCGTCTCTGCGAAAAATGCGTCTTGCTTCACAGCAAAAGAGCTAATCAGACGCCTCTAGTTAGATGTCCTTTTCTCACAGCAAGAAAACAATCTCACCCTTCTCTGCCCAATCGACAAGAAGGATCTTTCACCAACAAGGAACTTATTATTGACCTTGCTTCATCTGACCAAGCTGAGGGCAAATTGACTTCCTACACATTACAGCATTCATACAAGTCTTTAGTATGAACTGCAGTTCCACCCTGCTTATCTCAAACATAACCAATTTGATACACTTAATTTAATTAAACAAGAAAAGTCAATATTAGAACGCCTATTGTAAAATGCTGTTTATCTACTAGATAGAAATATCCATAAACTCGGGCTATTTAATTCTTATTGGATACTAAAGCTGATTGCCAGTGTGTTCACTCATTGCAGTTTCAGCTGTTATTTTGTTCATCATACCCAGCACAACTGACTAGTCTGGAATAAGAAAAGCTATCCTCCTTTTTCTGCTATTCACGCTAAATCCTGCATCACCATCCATCCCTGTCAAACCATAGTTGCAAAGCTGAGCATAATACCAAACTAGAACAAGTATCAGAAGCGTAATTGTCCAAATCAGACTTTGTTGATTGGTTTTCTTTGACATTTGAGGACAACTGTGCATTTATTCCTTGCATCAGTATCATGTCGTACACGCATTATTACAAACTACAACTGTTGAAATGCTTTTGTAATTGCCTCCTTGATCTTGCTCATCATAACAACTACTGTCACTCATATCAATACGTGCTGTGCATTCTCAAACCCTTTCAGTATTACAATTTTTAAACAAATTTTTCAAATATATATGTAAATAGCAAAACACAGTTACACACGCAGAACCCACTAATACAAGCTGCTCACCATTGTGAGAGTTTGCTTGTCAATATCTGTGCGATCCCGACTTCGGAATGGACTGTGACTACAAAAAAACATGTCACAAATGTCAATTGCAAGCAACACTAATATTTACCCTGACAACATCTTGTACATTATACAGCCAAATGAGAACCAATCAGCACAACAATCATACTGTTTGTCTTTCTGAAGAACTTCAGGTGCCATGTAGCCATGTGTACCTCTACAACAATAAACTATGTAACTACAACACATTCTGCACTAACATCAACAGGTCAGCAATGTCAACAATGTCAACCCAAACCAGCATGTATACACATATCTAATAGACATACCACAATGTATAAAAGTTTCCATTAACTTCTTGTTTTGACCTTCATATTAAAAACAGCAAAAATATTGATGTGACAAGTTGACAAAAAGCATTGCTGTACTCTACAGGTACCAATTTCACACATATCTGAACAAGTGCCTCTCTACGATAAACATCCTAGTGTAGCTTGAAAAAGCCATGTGCAGTAAACTACAGTCAGGTTCAGCCTTATAAATGGGTGCTTTGATGTGAGTGTTGTAACATGCACTGTCAGTCTACAGTGCTGCATATTTGTTGCACATCATTTTGCCAGGTATGGTCTGGACGAGTGCAATCATACAAAACCGCCTCTGCTTGAATGACATCCCCCTGTGCAGTCATTCGAATACATGCGAGTTAGATTTCAAAAGGGGCCCAGGACTCTTTTTGAGACATTTACAGTACTAATTGTTCATGCTCAAACACACCCAGTTTATGTTTAACTCAAAACACATCGTCAGAATGCATAGCATTACTAAGAACATCAGCAGAGAATCTGTCAATGCTTTGGACTCTCCAGTCCTGCTCAATAGGACAAAATACCATAACCATTCACTCGACAGCATTATTCACTTGGCCCATTGGTTCTAGAGTCAGAAGTGATGATAGCCAAGCTTTACTAGTAAGATTACACAAACATCAACACAACATACAACAGAACAATAAGTAGCCTATTAAAGTTTTGTGACAAACTAAGAGCTTTCTGAAGTGTGCCAGTCATGTGCCACATCATGTACACCCTTTGTTTATGTTGTTTATATACTAAACAAGTGATGTCTATTATCAGAAAACATATGCTTTCCAATGTGTAAATCGAGAGCATGGAATAAAAATGGCCTAAGGATACAGTCACATAGCCCACAAAAATTAGCAAATGGTGTCCTACTGAATGTGTGTGTGTGTGTGTGTGTGTGTGTGTGTGTGTGTGTGTGTGTGTGTGTGTGTGTGTGTGTGTGTGTGTACAAAAATGCTCTACCATTAATTCAAAACTTTACCCCTAGACCATTTGCAGCCCAATCATCAAGAATCACCATCACGATAAAAAGAACAATTTCATTTACATGGTCAATCGTATCCCCTCCTTCTCCAGCAAAAGTAAACTGTAGTTTAGAAGCTCTACTAGACTACTCACACTGACAACACTACCCCTAACATAACAAATAGCCACACTATAGAGATGCAGTCGATTATTCTTAAAGACTGAATTTGCATCTGTAGGACAACTGTCTACAACCTTCTACTTTTTCCATGTAATACAAATAATCTACCATACCATTGTCACGCCATTGTCCAAAGGACAATTGACTATAAACTGCATCTACTTTTCTATAGATGCCATATTTTCTAGGTCGGTGAGACGATTCTCATCATGTACTGTTCATTTTTGTTAATTTAAATACCAAACACACACAGTGTAATGATTTCACTACACACATATACACGTACACTCTTTCATATGGCTTTGCTTTCGAAATGTCATATGCCAATCCTAAGTCTGTTATCTTCAGATGACCTTTCGCCGACAGCAAACAGTTGGCAGGCTGCAATATAATGTCATTTGCCATTCCACTGAGTGACAACAAACAGACCATGTCAAATCTCACCTTAAGATCTCTATACACAATTTGCAAACTATGCAAGTGCTCTAATGCAAGAATAATTTCTTGAGCATAAAATCTTACCTGTATGCAAAAGAGTACAAGGAAATAAATATCACTACCAATCGTGCAGTACAACAGTACAACAGTACAACAGTACAACAGTACAACAGTACAACAGTACAACAGTACAATAGTACAACAGACAAATAAAGTATACAACACAGTAAAAGGCCAGCCATTGATTGAAATGTATTTACATAAACTTAATGGTCCATCCAGAGTTTTCAATACTTTCTGGCTGACTCATTTCAAATCTCAGAAACAAATACCATGGTAGAGTGTCACTACATCTGTATGCATGCAAACAGCACTCTGTGCATCTGCATTTGACTGATTCAGAAAACAAAAATTATTGTCTGTCATACCAATACCTAAATCAGTGCATGTGACTGACCAAAATATTTGTCAACACGCAATTAATCAGTTAGATGACTCAAAACAGTGGTGTAGCCGGACTCTTCTTCAAAGGAGTGCACCAGCTAAGCAGATGTCTATACTCCCCCCATATGTGTGGTGGGTGGGTCCGTAGAAGGAGTCTAAACAGACGTCTTGGTTACTTCCAACGTTCAAAGTACGCAGCACACATACACGTGCACAATTGGGCTATATGGACAAAACCTAGGTCAAAATTTGGGGGTGCACATGCCCCTTGTGCTCTATGCTGGCTACTCGCCTGCAATACTAACAACAAGTGAATCTATTCCAAGTATACCGAATGCCATCAAACAGAAGTAGCCATATGCAAGAGTTAAATGCTTAAAAATTACACAATACATCAAGTCTCAACTGGATGCTGCCTAACCTGTCTAGTTCACTTACGTGTAGCCTGTTCATTGTCATGCATGACAACTGCAGTTTATAATACTAGATAATTATTAGGCCAAACTCTATTACGAAATGCCAACAGTTGCACGTTTCATTTCAAGAAATCATAAAATTTAATGCGTGGAGTTTTACATGCATCAGTTACACAATGTAGATTCTAATTAAATATTGACTGCAATGTTTGACTATGTTACCACACAGCCTGTCAAAAAAAACAGAAATAAAAACTAACCCATGACTCAGAAAATGCCTTGTAGTATGCTAGATGGTAGTTCAAGTCACCACCTAAATACACAGCAGTGTCCATAACAAAGCCGCCACTAAACTCAACAATTAAACGCACCATTCATTAAGTCCAGAACGATGCAAATCTTTCCCGGTGTTTGAAATGCGTACGTCATACAGACAACAAAAGGATTATTCACCTGAACACAACAGACAGTTAGATGATGTAAAACAAGTTAATGTTGAAGTGATAACTAACCAGTGCCAACATGTTTCTCTCGTTTATCGGTCCCGATTCTCCTTTCTTAAGTTTCAGTCTCTTTTTGTCCAAACATTTCATTGCATACCTGCCACACTTCATTCAGTCAATCAACAATGTCAGCTGTTGATCCAAACAAAGTAATTATAGAATCTTGATTATCCCAAGCCTACTTACAAACATATATGATACCTTCCAAAATACAACTAAAACAGTGGCGAAGGCAAGTAGTTAGTCTGATCAACAGCCATTGGCAATGCTGTCACTGCTGTACCCTTGCATTGTCTCTACCCCAACATGGCAGTACCTGACAGCTCAGTCATTGGTGCTACTGGATATGTGTCTATCCACATAGTTATTGAGACAGAGAACATACAAAGTGAAACATGCCCCAACAACAGCAAAGAAATAGTACATGTACACACAAATTAAGTCACTTCCATATTAAAACTTTTCGTTATCTCAAAAAAACATTAGATTTCATCATACGTGTGTGCACATGCATTTTCTAGTAGCAACCAAATATTTCTGCTTGTCAACACTCCATAACATAATTTACAACAAACAGCAATTCAGCAGTTTGACAACTTCATATGACACAGAGTCACTGTTATCACCGCTTATGTTTCTATTATCATTATTTGTAGTAGTCTTAGTAGTAGTAGTAGTACAAGTACTGTACCAGTGGAGCACGGAAATTGACAACTATCTTCTTAAGAAAGTTAGCATCTCTCCTTTCAGAAAAAAGGACATACCATACAGTCTAGCAAATTGTCTGGATAGGTGGAGAGTAGCATTCGCTCTTCTAAGATCTTCATTTTTGTGTTTGTGAGGCTGTAGGTTTGGTAGAAAAGCGTTGTATTCATCGGGTAGCTCACTTTCTGTCTGTGCAGAGAGTCGGCTTTACAAGTAGATTAAATTTTAATTTAATGAATGACTGTTTCCCGGTGGGTGGTTACAGTATTATTGTTATTTATGTCATAACATGTTATAGTGCAATTTGTTAAAATGTATCTTAGCATGATCTATTCAAATACACCATTTCATTCAGTATTAGTACTGCTGGTGACTGCTAAATTTTACTCACATCATTCCTGTGTCGATTTTGCGACAGCCGTATACCTCGCCAAAACCGCCACGTCCAATAATCCGATGCACAGTAAATTCATGCATAGTCAGCTGTCACACAGCAGATTAGATAGCAAACCTTTCCAGCAAATATCAAACTTTGTAGCACCGATTGGTTCAGCTCCAGATTTTTCCATTGACAAAATCGAACATACTGATTGCTGCAAAAAACATACTATAACTAATTGAGACACACACTCTTGCAGTCCTAACAGCAGGCCTTTCAGCCAAAAGGCCACGTGTGCTAATTCTTTGCCAGACTCACACTAAAAAGACTTTCTTCCATGCAAAAGCTAAGACTGCAACTACAGAAGGCCAATGCACTACTTTATGTAGAAAACTAATATCCTGTTCTCAAGTACATGAGCAACTAATAAACTGGTGGACAACAGCCAAATGCGTCATGTTAGCTTTTTCTGTATTACAAAAAAATTGCTAAAGCCTTGACATTCCTTGCAAAGTCTACCCAACTAGACTATAAGCACCTTATTCTAACCTGTTGATTTTCTGAGAAAACCTACTGAGCTCACTGTACTAGCCAAATTTCCAGAATTCTGATAATTATACTAATTACCAATATAACTAAGCATTGCTTCAGACCACAGGCTTCTTTAGCGTGATCACTGTCCCAATTTAAAAAATCTACCAAAGTTGAAACCTAGAATTTATGTCCTACAGTTCAACACTTAATTAATCAACCAGGATACAATACATAACTGATCACTGCATGCCAGCTGCAGCATACAGTGTATATAGAATTCGTTTGCACCATCTGCATGCTCATACGAATGTCTTTGACTGTGACAATTAATATTTAGCTTCAGAGAGTCGAGCATGTTGTACATGTACGCCACAAAGATGTACTGTCATAAACTAGCATCATAAAGTTACTGTAATAAGGAAATCATCAATAAATATATCACTCCATGAAAGCAATGAAAAATGTTCAAACAGTTAGAAGAAGACAACCCTTGTTCAACTACGTCACAAAATAGAAGAAGAAAGACGTAAACCTATCATTCATCAACATAAACTAATTAAACATCATCATAATCCATAGCCCAATCAGTCACCATAATTTGATGTTCAAAAGGTACCAAGTGTACAGCCAAGTCAAACAGTTTAGCATCTGACATTAGCATAAATTCTGCTTCAAGTGTCCTAGAAAATCAATGTTCATATCTAGAAATCTTAGAGCAGTCAAAAAAACTATCATTGAGTCATACCATACACAGAGCAAAAGTCCAACAAAGAGAGTAGCACACAAGGGTAAATAAAAATTTTTAATTAAACAATTAGTATAGTAGCACTACATAGTATAGTAGTGGCTACTGCTGATTAAGATCAAAATTTTGTTCAAATGAAGCACACAAACCTAATGAGAAACTCATCAAACAAGTTGTCACCAGCATGCAACTTGTCAAAGACTTCAATCTTGTATTGCTAGAACAAGACAATCAACAAATTACATAATGAACAGCACAGTTGTAGACTAAAGAAACAAGGACTACAAGACAAGCAAGCAAACAGGCCCAAAAATGTGCAAGCATTCACACACACACACACACACACACACACACACACACACACACACACACACACACACACACACACACACACACACACACACACACACACACACACACACACACACACACACACACACACACACACACACACACACACACACACACACACACACACACACACACACACACACACACACACACACACACACCAAACATTACACTAAACAGTGTCTGTGGTGCTTGCTGCTGTTGTAACAACAGCTTCACTCCGTTTTCAGCAGTTTGAGAGTATGACTGGAATGAGAATTCATCAATCACAGTCACAGCTGATCATTATCCAACAATACCTTTGTTCTAATCAAAAGATCAGGCATAATAAAACTGTCATACAATCTCCTGGCACATGATAATCGATCTTCCTTTTTCGAAATCTTCTCATATTGTAAAATCTAGAACAATTATCAAAATTTCTATCAATAGCAAACTGCTTGAATAAACTAATCCATGCTAAAAATGTAATTCAGTTTACATGCTGTAATAAGAATGTGAATACAAGTACATCACATCTGCATCAATGCCTTGACTACACACATTGAGACAAACTAGTAAAACAGATGCAAAAATCACATATTTGGAATGTTTTACCTTCCATTTTGTGTTTTAAGGATAACCAAAAAACAACAGCCATAGCAAAGTATGACTTTCTCAGTAGAAACATTTCAAAGGCTGCACTGGAAAATGCAGTACCAAGAGTGACTGCCTGCAGCAGTAGCTCGAGAGCAAATGTTAATTAAGAGCACATGCATGCACCTAAGATTGGTTTCTGTTTGATTGTAGACGAAGACATCTATTCAAGAAGATATCTATTGTATTAGCATTATCACGAGTAACTTCTAACACAGGAATTTACTTGCTTGAATGTAGTGCTCAAACACACAAGTATACCTACTCTGGCTACAATCCTTCAAGTTGAATGTCATTATACACAGAATTGCCCTAACTACAAAACCTCCTTGAAATACTGTCATGTCGTTTTAATCCTCTCCATAGCTGAAGTAAAACAGCAGTCCCCTAAGATTTGTCATGACATGCCGTAATATAATAGAATTAACTGATACAGTCAGACCTCATTATTCCAACCACATTTGCCCCACTGGTTTCTGTCCGACTAATGAGACTGTCAGATTATCGGTAACAAATACACAGTGACCCATGTAAATTGGTTTCGCGTGTACCTTCATCAGAAAGTGAGGGCAGTGGGTGCCAGAAAGAGGTCTGACTGTAATAGCCCATACAGTAACTAGAAAAGGTACCAACACAGTCTATAACAGGTAGAAATATAGTTTATGCAATTGGTCGAACTGCACGAGAACTGCTTTCCTCAAGTTCACAACCAACAAACGATACCAATTGCGTCAACATTACAGTACATATTACACTTCAAGACTGTGACATACCGACCTCATCATAGAATATAAGTGGCTGGTGTCTCATCTCTTGACCAAAATCAGCATAAAGACGATAACCTAACACACAGTGAGTGAAAGACAAAAAGTCAAACCATACGAAATACCCAACTAAGTTCTATCTATTCAAAGTTAACTTCCACTATGGTATACACTAACTTGAATGTGTTAGCTCCCTCTAGGGGACTAACGCTTTGTTCTAATTAAAACTCAATAAAGACACGTGTTTGTAAAGTTACCGTAAAACATATATCATAATGTATTATACTGCTGTCTACAACAAAGCCTACTAGTCAGACAATAACAACTGAAAAAACAGGTCTTAAAACCTTGTGTTGATGTATCACAGGTTATAACACAGAAAGCTATAGAAACTTCTGTTCTTCATCTCAACAACCAAACCAATTGTTACTAAGAACATCTATAATGGGATAACACAACCTGTGTGACAAACTGGAACATGTAAGAATGTAAAAGTCATTATCTCAAAGCTCACTTGACCCTGAGTGGTCGTTTTTGAAATTCAGTTAAGATTTTGGCAAAATCTTCATTTACTATAAAAATTTCATATTAAAATGCCATTCAAGAGATATCGTGTGTGCAGGCAGACAGACAAACAGACACAGACAAAAACATTAAAACCTTGCTCAGCTGTGCTAGGGGGTTGTAACAGGATAATGTTCGATATCTAAACTTGTTATTGTATCCAAGAGATACAGAAACCAATGGATGAGTGTTTACAAAGAAAAAGAAGTAAAGTAAAAAACTGCTAAAGGAAAGAAAAGAAAAGAAGAGGAAAGAAAAAAGAAACATACTTAACTCTACTGTGTTTCTTTAAGTCATCATAAGTCCACGTACATAAGTAAACAGAAGTTTCCCTAGAGATTTACGAGTTGTGACGTCAAGGCTACAAATATTGTAGACTACTTCATTTGGGCTATGCAGACATCGATGACAGAAAAGTAGCTGTTCTCTATGTAATTCTACACTTGCTTCAACAAACCATGCAAAACCATTCACTGATTGAATCATAATAGCCCAATTCCAAGTCCTATTCAAATAACTTTCCTCCACTCACTATTCAACACCCAACAGGTTACATGATTTCTTCCCAAAAGACAATATTGACAACCGGGCCGAGCAGAAAACAATTGTCTGAACAAACTGTCTTCACGTATTCTTATCTTTGCATCCTCGACCCAGTCTTGCCAAGACTGCATACGTTGTAGAAAAATTTCTTATTCTTCGCTCCACAGCAGAATCATAGTTACAAGCTTTGTTGAACACAGTTCCCAAATGTAGCAAAGAATTTGTCACAGACAAATACTGACCATCCAAGATGAAAACTTAAGCTAATGTCAGTTGTTTCTTTACCAAAGATTATTATTGACTCATTTTCACATTAAATTGCAACATACTTTCTCTCATAAACCTCTCACATATAGCTAACATATACCACGTTCACACAGGATACTTTAGAACTGTGCCAGGTACATGTATAGTAAACATTGATCTAGATGACCATAATTGGCATTAAAATGAGGCCTTTATCAAGTAGTTTTAGTACAGCAAAGTAATGCCAATCTTGAAGTAATTTATATGGTCCTGCTCGATTCTGAAGTCGTCGCAAGTGTGAACGCAGTAATAGACTATAGGAAGCCTACAGTAGGTGCATAAATCAGTGTAATGTCATTCATTAGCATAAGTTATACATGCAACTCTAAACTCAGACAGTCTTGCACCAAAACCACAATTCCTCAGTTCAGCTAACAAATTCTAAATACAGATGTTGAAGAAGAAAAAGGATAGAAAGTACACCTCCTTGTCTGACACCGTTTGAAACACTCAAAGCTGCAGAACCTTCCATCCCATCTCACTCTCATCGATTTACAAAGGTACCATTCATAAATTGATTTGACTACTGGCCCTGGTGTTTTGTCCTCAATAACTGACACATCAATTGATGGTGAGATACTCGATCAAACACTTTGGACAGATCCAAAGCACACACATAAACTCTGCCAGTTCCATTTGATAAATAATGGTCAATTGTCTTACATCAGAATACTTAGCACAGCCAACACATCATTCAAAACCAAACAGAAAATAATTAGCCTCTAATGAGTAACCATCTAGACTGAATGTCTGGAGAATGACAGATACAAGACAAACATTCAAGTGAATAACTGAATAAATTTGTGAACCATACTTAAATAGTTCAACGTTTAAATATAATAACAAAACATTACAGTCATTTAGAAAACGTCTGAACAGCACAAGTATCACTAGAGTACTCGAACAAAAAAATTAGTTGACAGAAATAAGCAATCTTCTAATTACGGGTTCATTAACACCTCTGTTTGTGAGTTTTCATTGCGAAAAAACGACCGGACACGCTGCAGTCTCCAAGCAAAAAACAAAAAAAAGGAGAGTAATCACGTGATATGCACTCACCAATGGTTTGACTGAATATGCAACGAAACGTCACCTCCCCTCTCTCTGCCAAATACTGATGCATCACACTGTGCACGCTACGTAAACAGACAAAATAAGAAACTGCGTGGAGCCAGTCAACTGCAGCAGAGCGTCGTGCCTCGACCGGTCCTAGGCATATCATCATACCTCGCGTCTGGAAGTTGAATCTTACGAGACGCACGCGCGGCCGGCTGCTCTCTCGACTTCTCCATAGCCATTATATAGGACACGTCGGCTAACACTGCTTCCAGATCAGTCATGGTCAAACAACCTCTTGAGAGCCACACTGTACACGCAGAGCGCTGAGCAGCAATATCCGGGCTTTTAGACCACTCCTAAGACCTACATACATACCTATGTGTGATTAATTACGTATGCTTCCTAACTTGAATGTGACTGTCGTCTTGGTTTTCTTTTAATAAATATGTAAGTGAGTCGTCTTGACAGCACAGTCAAGGTAAAAACAAAAGAGAAAGATCGAGAACACACACACACACACACACACACACACACACACACACACACACACACACACACACACACACACACGCACGCACGCACGCACGCACACACACACACACACACACACACACACTCACACACACACACACACACACACACACACACACACACACACACACACACACACACACTCACACACACACACACACACACATATATTAGAGATGCTAGGGTTAGTAAACTGTATAATTAATTTACTCTATATCTACATAATTAATTTAGTCTTTTTCCTGCAATGCAATTTACGCGTACATGAAAACCAGTATACTGTACTGTACACATTGTCACGTGTCGGGTCAAAATATAAATTTAGAGTGGTTGTAAGTGGAATGAAATTGTGTAGAAAAAACTTTGCAGTATATGCTAATCCCTTGCTCTATCCTTCCACAATTAAGTAATTAATGAAAGCAGCCGAAAACTGCCATCGAGATGGTCTCACACAAGGTGACATTTACACGTACTGTACAATCCTTGCCATCATTACCTAGTACACTAGTAAATTAATCAAGTAAAGCAGCCAACTACAATCAACTACTCTATAATACCTAGTAACAGACCGTACTAAAAACTGGTGTACGTACTCAGTCCTCGTTCTCGCTAGCTAGACTCTCTCTCCACCCTCGTTTCACGCTAGCTGTCACGTGTGAATAGCTCCATGTGGTTTCACACGTGTGAACTATGATAGCAAGTCGGCATTCCGGAAACATTCTGTTCAAGCATTTAGACCAGCATGAAGTTAACGTGTGTGGCATTCGCACTACATTCAAACATACTACTGATAAGCAATATGATCGATCAGTAGGACAGCCTATTCTACCGAAAGTGAAATAAGTCTCATTACTAGAGTCTCTATAATACAACATCAGCCTACTTAGCAAACACACTTTACACATACCCACAAACCCAATACTGGGTCACACACGTGTGTACCTCTTAACAACAATAGGCCTGCTTCTAATCGTTCCCTTCAATTAAACACGCAAGGTACGAACCAATCGTCAAAACGAAAATTGATCAGTCGAGTTAGTCTGTTGAGTTAGTCGTCTCTTCGGGAGGGATGTCGACCGACGATTCATCCCATTCCAGTTGTAGACCTCCGACCGAGCAAGAATCGACTGAATCGTTGTCGTCGGCGACCTCGACCGCCGCCGTCGTCGTGTTGCAAGACAATATACGCACCTTGGTCGACACGGACATTCCTTGTGCTATCTCTAGCTTCTTCCGTCTGTGAACGTAAACGGCAAGGCTGACAACTGCCACAACAACAGCAACACAGATGAGCGCGATGACGACATAGAGAGCTACCTCAACGCCACTGCTTTGTAACTCTTTGGCTTCAAACTGAGGATTCGAAGGAAGGACGGATGTTAGTTCGATTTCTGTTTCTGCTGTCACCTTGATCACTATACGTTTTGTCTCTTCTGTCACTTCACGTTCTGTTCCTTCAAAGTTGTTTGGCATTACGGTTTCTACGAACCCACTTGTTGCTATTACTTGATGAGTTTCACTGGTTGTTGCAGCTTCGGTTGCAGCTTCGGTTGCGCTAGATGTCGACACCGTGACTGGTTGATCGGAAACACAGTCATGAGAAGTGTAGCCTTCTGCCTTCATTGCACGAACGATGTTTTCTGTGCCAGCCGCCGTGTGTCGACCCAAGTAATGCATTACCGTGCAGTGCTCTGTACGAAGTAGGCTGTTCATTAGTCTGTTCACGTAACGTGGAAAGCATTTCTTCAACAGCTTCCTGTAACTGTCGTGATCTGATGACTCAATAGCACCATCGGTCTCCTCTTTCATGAAATCGAGATGAGAATGTGACCAATCCGAAATAAAGGAGTCTTCTGTTTGATGTAAAGACGATCGTTTCTGAATCTCGTGATTAACTTGATCAGGAACTGAGCGAACAATGTGTGGATGAACCATAACTATATCATTATGAGTGAAGCGTTGAGTGAAGTGATGGAAATCAAGAACCGTACCACTCTTAGGAACAAACCCTTTGACTCGCTTGTTTTCTTTCACTTGATCGTGGGTGAAACTTAGATCTGCTGTGTTCACAGAACCACTACTAGATACTTCTACATCACTATAGTCATCTCCACTTCCACTATCACCGTCATCCTGATCAGTAGAGACTTCAACCAAACGAGGTGGATTGGTAGACCTCAGAGTAGGGAGTGATTTATTTGTTGCCTTAGCCTCATGAGGTGGATCAGTAGACCTCAAAGTAGGACCTGATTTATCTGTTGCCTTTCCAGTAGTCTCAAATACAACTTCATCGACACTAGATGTAGGGCTATACTCAATGATCTCAGTGTCAGTTGTGTATCCAACTATATCATCATCTGTAATTCTAGATCCTACTGGAGTCTGATCAGTCGTAGCCTTCACATCAGTTGTAGCCTTCAAGTCAGTTGTAGCCTTCACTTCAGTTGTAGGATGGTAATCTTCACTTTCATCATCACTTTCCCCAGATGCCAATTTTCCTGATCCAAAACCAGAGTCACTTGGTGTCATGGTATTTAGGGATTTAGTAGTAATTGTTGGAGTAATGTACTGAGCTGCCTCCTTGTATCCAATTACTTTGATGCCAACCAGAGACATCAATTCCTGGAAGCGAATAGCCTTCATAGCGGCCACCACCTCACTGCTTGACATGAAAACTTCCCTTCCCATCAGTGGACCGGTTTTCCTATTCGCACGAAGCCTTTTTACATGAAACAAAATCTCATGCAGACCGAAATTATCCACAGCGTGTCTCGTCAACTCGACCCAGATTTTACTGTCGTAACTGCGTTCAAACAGCGGACACTGGGACATAGAAGTAACAGAGAATCCCCTCTTCACATTCTTGTATCCCTCAATGATCGCCTCCTCCAGTCCCTTCTTCACACCCTTCAGCCATTCCTTAAACGAGCTGCTCTTGCTCGGTCCCCGCACTAGCAACAACACGCTGTCGACGTCTGCGGTCTCGCAGCGACATCCTTCAAAACGAAAAGCAATGCAGATGATTAGTAGCACGAGGAAGAGAGCGAGTGGAAGGGACGTCGACAAAGGCGTGCATACACACACGTGCAACGCGACAACACCGCGACGCTCATCATTCGCTCTCCCGCCTCCTTCCTACAGCTTACCAACAACAACACTCACATCACACCACCTAACCATCCATCTCACGTGGCGGGGTCGAACAGCGACCACAGTAAACAAGCAGTCCCGCCGACACACGCAGTCAAACGTTTGGGGAGTGCCGTCCTCGCGCGCGACTTGCATGCAATTGCAGTAGTTGCGCGACGAAGCGCCCCGCCACAGATGAGTTGCATGTTTCACGTCCGAAGTGAAACGCAAGAACATCGCCTGTGGCAAATTGGCCGCATTCGAGCCGTCGCGTCGTCGCCCACTCGCCGTCAAAATTGAACGTAAACGCACAAACACAACGACAATCAGCTCACCTGACAAGGAAATAACAAGCAGGACAGCAAGCGATAGAAATCTCATCATACAAACACGATTCTCAGTGATAGGAAAACTCTCGCTCGTTGTACGGCGACGAAGCAGAGTGGTAAGCACAAAAGGTAAACTTCCTCGGCAGACGACTGCGGACGCTTGACTGACGTCTTTCTGACTTCTCCTCCTCTCTTTCACCGCTCTGTCAGATCAGAATCGAAAAGCGTAGGCGTGGCTGTCGGAGGTCAGTCGCATCGGCGGATGTAGAGTGGGAATGTGGTTCCAATAGATCACGTGACCGTAAACACGATCTCCATAACGAGGATGTGATATCTGCATGTTGTTTGTTTTGTTCTATTTCGAACCTTGCCTGTCTTGGAAAAAGGAGGCAACCGTGAATGCGTATCTAGACTCTAGACCTCAAATTGTTGCATTTTCGAGCATGCAGCACGCACAATGTGAATGAATCTACATTGAATTCCGTACGGAGAGTTCGAATGAATCCCATCCATCATGACGTCTTCGAATTCGCGTAAAACTTATTAGGAAGGAATATGTTTTTCAAATTGGGACTCAAACACCTAGCTAGGGTACATATCTTTACCTAATCCAGCTAATCCAGATTAGATGTATTAGCTAATCCAACTCATCCAGCTGTTAGTCCAGCCGATGGACTAGACAGATTAGCTAGTCCATCTAATCTGGATTAGCCGGATGAGGTAAAAGAAATGCACCCGTAAGCACAATTAGTAGTGTGGGTACCGTGTATGTAAGTGGAGTAGAAAGATTATAATTTGGGGGCCAAATTCATGGGCACACGCACGTGCATAGGCGTAGACCAAAATTTAGTTAATTTCCAGCTATCCTACTTCATGTTACGCTCACAAGCAGTCACAAGATGTTGCACTTTTACAATGTTGGAGAAGCTATTCCATCTGGCCCGGTAAACGCTAGGAAGGAGAGTCTAGTCGGGCTTGCACGAGACTTCACCCTAACCCATCCATCTCCCCAGCCTAGAGACCTGCTCAGACAAAAGTCCTTGTACTATACTTCTACTGTACTAAATATATAGCTCTGATATACTTTATTATACTCAGCAAATTTCAACAAAGAGACGCAGCGATTGGTTGTTCCATATGACGTCATCCAATCATGAGTAGAGTGTGCAACAACGTTCTCCTTGCTTTGTGTTCGATCCTTTTTATTGGCCGACGTTCCCATTCGTCGACAACGGACCTGACGCGTACCAGCGGTCTCGCAAAGCTGCAATTCCAGGACGTAAACTCAACGCACGTGTACACCTACAACGCGACAACGCCCACTGTCTACATTGAAGTCCAAGCCTGCAGTGGGATATTTAGATGGACATTTTCGGATCCTTCAGGCAACGTCGTGGCCAACGGAGGCTACAGCGGCTTTGAGGTCGAGGCTGGTGGCAGTCTGGGAGGACGTCATAGCGAAAGCTACTTCAACGACACATCCCCGGATGGTGTTTATCATCTAGTCATTGAAACTGGTGGCGGTGGTTGGCTGCCGCATGTCTTCTTTGAGATATTTATATCGTCGGCAGTGAAACAGGAGACTGCTCCTCGGATACCGGATGATGACAGGGTGAGAGCTACTCTATCGACGTCTAATCAAGTTCAGTTGTCATGGCAACCGTCAACCACTAGTGGAGTTAAATATTGTATTTATTATCACAAGGAAGATGACGTTGATTATTCCTTCGTTCATAGTAGTACGTGTAGCACTCACTACACACATGCCGGAACTGTTAAGAAATGTACTACAAACCCAAACTTTAAGGTCGTCGGTCTGGTTCCTGGAACGACGTATAACTTCAATGTGGTTATGACTGTTCCTCCGAGTACCATAAGATCAGTCTATAGAGGCGTACAAGTTGGAACACTGAATACTTCCGACCTGGTGGGAAAATGGGCAGTCATTGGTCGAATGGAAACCGATGTACTCACTGATCGTCAGATCAAGGGCAGTTATGTCAAAGAAAATCATGAACGACAGTATGATTTTTTAGTTGGACATCCAAACAAAGTAATCCGATTCATTGTTAAGCCGTGTGGTGGCTTTATGGAGTGGATCATTACTGCTCCAAATGGGACAATAATTCAACAGGAATCTTTTGCGGGCACTGATCTGTCGGGAGTTTCTATGAATGGTAACTTGCCTCGAGTATCCACAGACATGACTATCAGCAATCCACAATTTGGAATATACCAAATCACGGTTCGAGGTGGTACACACATGTCTGATCCCAGCTCTTATGTCTATTTCCACCTGTTTGTTACAACTGATGTCAACACTCATTACTATCCTGAGCTACCCAAGGATGACAGGATAAAGGTGGTAGAGCACAGTGTGGACAGTGTGACCATATCATGGTCTCCTTCTCCCACACAAGATGTGAACTACTGCGTGTTTTATCATGATGTGAAATATGGTCAACAGGATTTTGTATACAGCAGCAGCTGCAGTGCTCATTATACGAGTGTCTCTATCCACGGACCGTGTGTGACTGGCACCACAGTGACATTGGCCAACAGAACATCAAACTCTCTCATCTACTCAGGCTCATCCTACTACATCAATGTGGTTGTGAAAAAACCGAGTGTATCTTCGTTTCGTTCAGCGTATAAGGCAGTTCTGGTTAGCTTAATAGATCCAACTTTATCACCATCAGTCACCGCCTCAGATGTGGCAGCTAGCGAGCCTGTAACTCGACCACCTAAACCAGTGACCAGCGAAACTAAAAGCTCTGAAGCAGGATGTTCGTCAACATTGGCTTCATTTATTTTGACAATCACTGCATTCTTAGTCTTACTGTAGTAGCCTGACAATGTAAGTTGAATGGGAAGATTTCTGTATCTGTTGTTTATCTTTTACTATTTCCTTAATTTGATTGGTAGAATTGTATATTAGCCCGTTTTGTCCTATCCCTTCAATACAGCAGCAAGAGAGTTGAGATTGGTCGTGTATTATTCAATTTACTGATAGTACCGTTTCATTGAAAGATGATGTAACACACACACACACACACACACACACACACACACACACACACACACACACACACGCACGCACGCACGCACACACACACACACACACACACACACACACACACACACACACACACACACACACACACACACTAGAAGATCCAATTACAGCAAATCACAATAGACTATTACGAATGCTAAGTATACAGTGTGCATACTAACACTAAGTTCGAATATGCTAAGAGCTAAGCTATGTAATAATTAAGCTATAGAGAGTCAGTTGATTCTGTTGCTTGTCAAAAACAAGGGCAAAGCATGCAAGAATCAGTTTTACATCATTGAGTTTAGAATCCAAGGCAATCTGCAGGTTATGCTCGACCACACCGCGCACATATATGAACCGCTTCACGTGTCAAGCTTGCAAAATGTAAGGAGCAAGTGTGGCGTTTGCTCCATGTCGTTTCATCCAGTCATGCAAAAGATCATAAAGATTCTCAATGATTTTTCAAGTTTTTCTACTTTCATATTCGTCTGTATTGTAAATGCCCAGTTCCCTGGAAAATTGACATCATGCACTTGCCTCTAGATCTATCACACGTACCCTTGACAAGACAACACTGCATGATAGCTATAAAGCAAGCCGTACCCGCCACAGCACCTTCAGGCAACACAAATGGTCGTGGAAGCATATTGCTTAGCAATTGTGATATAATTTCAGTGTGACAACCTGACTGCACCTCATCACGTATCTCCAACGTACACTAAACACCATGTTGTTGATACTATTCATATATATGCAATCCCTACATCTCTCCTCATTTTCATAGAAAATGTTCTAATTCTAGCTAATAGTAACAAGTACATTGTTACAATGTACCTGATAGTATTGGTAAGAGGGCATGCACTCCATATCCCCTAGCCTCCCGAGCTCCTACCCAGGACCTCTCTATGACCTCCCAGGCCTCTCCATGCATAACCTCCCCAGTTCCAAAGGGTGTGTCTGACTAATTTGAGTAGTACACTCAGTATTGGAAAAATGACGACAAAAAGGAATTTAAGTGAAGATGAACATATCACTGAAATATTGGCACTTGTTTGACTGTCCAAGATGCTGTGTTATCAATCTGCTTACAGTCAGGTTTTTGAGTTTATTGTAAACTGACCTTGTCATTCATGTGTTGCTCAAATCATCTAACACTTTTCGTGAAGACTGAAAATCTTGTCACAGGCCACAATAACTGAGAAAGAACTCTCAAACCTGGCATTAGCTAACAGCAACAGCAAATAAAAAAAAATGCAGACTAGAAAGTTAAGTTCAAGAACTTGTTGAACACTCCTCAAGAGCAAGTCCAAGAACACTAGCTACAACTATTCTTTTTATTAAAATCATTTGCTATTATTAATACAAAAAAGCAAAGCAACACCCAATATTCTTGAAGTGCCAACTCAGATAAATAGTAGGCGGGTCAAAGATATATTTGGCTTTGCCATGGCACAGATGTACACACTTGTTCTAAGCTATATGGCGCCATGCAATAAACATTGCAAACAACTAATTGAAGGCATACACGAGATTGTGGAGACAAAACATATACAAACATAATCGCTTGATTAATACAAACAAACACTTGACCCTTCCATATGTGGAGATACAAATATCAAAACAAGATTCAGCATAGCACGTATAATCCTGAAAATGCAATACAAATTCTACAAACCTGCAATAACAGCTAAAAAACCTATTACAATAATATACCCATATTACGTCAATTAAGCTAGCCCAAGCTATTGTAAAGATATGAAACCTTCAGCCAAAATTACTTGTGCAAGCTATAATGCTTCTTCAACTGCTTCTCTAAGATTGCCTATAGTGGCTGCCTTGCCTGCCTTCACTTGCCATCTACTCAGTACCTCAAAACACTGCTCTCTGGCACTTGACAGGCTCTTGATTGTCTCGTCCATCTCTACTTCTAGTTCAGCAGCCAGATATTTCACAGTGAAAGAACCAAGATTTGTAAGACGCTTGGCCAATCGATTAATATCTCTCTCCGAAACTAAGTCTTCAGAATTTCCTGGCAACAGCTCTAAACATCAGCAACCATATACTGTATGTATATAATAACATACAGCCAATAAACAAAAATACTGAAATTAAATTGATTTCTCCAATTTTATTAATGATGAGACCTACTGTTTCTACATGTTTAGCTGAGCATGTTTCAACAAATTAGGTCTCATCCATATCAATTTATCTGTTTCAATACACATCTGGCCACTCAATCACCTTCAGAATCTTAAGCACCATGTAATTTGGAACACTCAAGCAATTGAACATTGGACAATAAAGCATCCCAATGCAGACAACTAAACAATTACACATGACACATATCACTACTGGATGCCAAATGGTATTATCACGTTAAATCTACACAATTAATCTTGGTCTTCGCACACTTAATAGTACCACAAATATCTAAACACTAGCCAGAGCTAGTATTAAAAAGCCACAGAAATTTAATTATTGCACTTGTCAAAAGTCTACGCATTGACACTGCAAGTACTGCCAAGCATGGCACAGGACATGGAGTTGAGCACCAGCAAAGGAAGAAAAAATTACAGATTTTGTTCCATAGATGATAACAGGGTAATGAAAATAAAGCATATCTAGCATCTAAAATTACATCACATCTACAAAAGCAAAACTTAGTTCGGGTACACATCAAAGCACATCTGGGCTATATTAAGCTACTGCATGAACACATTTGGATTAACTACAACTTTTGCACACACGACTGGTATAGTTTCACGTATACATGTATAGACAGAAGCAAAGTCATGCAACCTTCTATCATCTTGCCATTGAAACTGTTAACTTTCACCAAAAGCACAGTCGCCGTGTTGCCACAACCATCTAGACATGTAATTATGAATTCTTGGAACATGAACCAAGCCATTCAGCAGAAACACCTTTCTTTACCAATACCAACTACATAACTTTGCCTGCTTCAATCAATCCTCCTGCTGGAAAACCTTGCACCCTCAATGTCTTATGTCATTATAACTGCTAACCCACATTTCATTCATACATTATAGCAATTTATACTGCCTGTTCTATCTATATTAAGCAAAACATGTGAGTAATAGATCAACTAATCAAAGATGACACATAACTGCCTTCATTACCTATTGCTGTCTCCGGTTCAGTAGTTTGCAAAGCTGAGGTAATTCCACCAGCTGCTGCAGTGCCAGTAGATACTGCTGATGTGCCTGAAACCAGTGCTACATCAATGAATCAACTCAATTACAAGTGACACTGCATGGTACTATATATTTGCTACACAGTGTACAGCATAGCATGACATCAAACATCCTAAAGATACATGCACATGTACACTGGAATAAGCTCTTCTGCTCACACAATATCTTGTCAATTTTCAACAGTAAACTGTAAAGATGAATCAATTAACATGCAAGCATGTTGTCCACTATTTCTGAAAGTTCCTAGCTATTAATTTGCAAAATACTAACTAACTCATGCACCATAATCTTGTCTGCCATTTATTAAACTGCACTGAATTTAATATTTGTGGACCAGACATATATAACAAAATTCTAAGCAGTTACTAAGAATTATACCTTGTTGAGACAGACCGCTCTGAGACAATGCAGCAGAAACAAGACCTTGCAAAGATGCACCTTCATTGGTAGAACTCGGAGATGAAATCATGTCAGGGTCAGAGAACAAGCAAGGAACTATAGTATCTTCAGAATGGTCCTTGCCATCTGTGTAGCTGTACATCTCCTCCACGTGACCTTTAAGTTCTGCTGTTGATAAGACAAAATTGATTGTTGTAATCAAAGGTATCTTGATCCCACCAACGTTTTGATCAGCAGCAGAGCGTCGAAGTTCATCAAAACACTTCACAGCAGAAAGACCTTGTTTTCTTAGTCTCTTGAACTCATCATTGTAGAAGACTCGCAAATCATGTTCTTCATCAACATGACTTTCTTTGCTTACAATATGTTTAAGGCACTCAACATGTGGACACAGATGACCACAACTAAACTTGATATTTCTAAATTTTTGTTTGGAAATCTCAGAAACCATATCAAACAGCCATGTCATCAACTTCTTTTCAGCATTAGAATCACTGACACCAAAAATGCACTGAACATGATAAACAATCTCAGGCATACTGTATTGTAATCATGCACTTACCTAAGCTGGTGACATACAACAATTCGATTTGCCGTCAGTTTGATGATGAAGCGAGTATGCGAATTTTGAGCCATCAGACAAGTCTTTTTTGATAACAAAGGAAGCCAACCACACTGCAGACTGTGCTGCAAGTCTGGTTGTTGTTGCATGTAAGTAAGAAGTCGCACAATGAGATGAAGCAAAAGCCAAGGAGGCAGAAAAGTAGTAAAGTCAAAGTAGAATCGTTTGTTGAAAGTGTTCTTAGTTTGCAGTTCATTAATCTCAAGATGTTCTTCTGGCAGTTGACAAGGTACTAAATACCTCTCAACATGCCTTTCTGTGCTGCATTGGTCATCTTCCTCCTGACTAGACTCGATATGACTGTCCGGACTGTCTTCAATTGTCACTCTGCTCCCTTCTTCTGTTTGGTGCTGAGCATTGCCTGAAGTATGGACTTGCCTGTGTAAGAGCTTGCAAATGAATCCCAATGCTTGAAATAGAATGCACAATGTATTGACATCCTTGTATGAGAATCCATGCAGTTCATGCATAATGTGATGCATCAGTCTGTAGGTAAGAACTCCTTCTTTTTTTAGAGTGATCCAGTCAGCCCTGTATGAGGGATGCTGTCTACTTTGTACCGGAATTTTGACAAGAATTGTCATCAAATCTACTAGCCACTGTGGATTGGGAAGAGCAACATCTTCAAGCAACTTCTTTGTGGATTCATCCAATCCCAACAGTTCAGCTGCAACACATTACAACACACATTTAACATACAGTGAAGGTCATGCAACAACAATATCTCAACACTTACAAGGCAATAAAACCAGCCCCACATCATGAAAGAATGTGATCATCGTCTTAAAAGGACCTTCTTTTATATCACCAATACCACACTTGACAGCAATAGCTTTCATCTCCTGCATTGTCAACAAACACCGAGACTCTACGCTCTCACCTCCTTGAGTAGGTAATGGTTGCTGATGATATAATAAAATTTCATCTTCATATCGAAGCCAACTCAAAGGAATATCTTCTTTCATGTAATCTCGATCTAGGGCTGCTTTCAAAATAGAATCACGAAGAATGCAAACACTCTCATCTTCATAGTCGTCACATGAGTTCTCTACTTGAGCCAAGATCTCATCAACGTCATCAACTTGAACATACTCAATATGACAAGCAAACTCTTTAGATTGCTTAAAGGTATCACAAAGCTGTTTTACTGCACTGTCTACTCTCTCTGGACTGCAACTGTTTTTGTGAGTGCCAACAAATAATATTCTGACTGCTTCAGGAGTGAGAGGAGTGTGAGCATGCACCGATGCAAACCAAAAGTAGATTCGTTGCAAATCAACTAAGGAAATACCCTTGTCAGTTAGTTTGGCCAAATTCAACACAATGAGATAAATTGCTCGTCTAGTGAGAAATGTGTGGTGCATGGGTTCATAAAGTTGTTGACCTGCAAAGTCCCAAACACTAAACTTGATAGCTTTTTCTTCCTGTAAACCACTTTTGCTGGATTCCCAGTGTTTCTGAAAACTTTTCATCGGTAATTCACTAAGATCATGTTGTGATGGTTCCGCCTTCCTTTTACTTTTTCTTTGTCTTTTGTGCCTTTTGGCAGTTGATGTTGAAGAGTGATGAAAACGATGAAGACCTTGTTGACCTGACATTTTAGTTCTACGCTGCTGGTATCCTTGATAACGACTGTGTAACACACTATGCTCTTCAATTCTTTGTGGAACAAACAATGGACCAGAAAGGGCTTGTCCTAAGTAGCGAGCTGCGGTGGGATTTGCTGTTACATTTGTTGTAGAGTGTGGTGGAAGCAAATGACTTTCACTAACTTGAAGTTTTGATGCTGATTCCGGCCACATCAGATGACTATCCACTCCCACGTCATGGGTGTCATCCTGGCCCGGCAGCTCTTCAATCAATGGATGAGATCGATCTACTGGATCTACTCTGTCATCAAATATCACACGTCGTACAGTTTCCTGAGCTATCTTGTCATTAAAATCTGATTGTGGGTCATCAATAACCTTCCACACTCTGTTGCTAACAGGATAAACATCTGGTGTGGTAATTAGTTTTGTGTCGATTCCTTCTGTGCTAGCCAGATCCTCTATAAATGTCTGACCTGTGAGATAGCGATACAGGCTGGTCTTGCCAACTCTGGCATCTCCCAACAGCATAAGCTTGATTCTGTGTGGCTTAGTTTTGCCATTTCGTAGAGCAGCCCTAAAGTGACGAATAGCTGCAGCACCCCGAGAGCGAATCTCAGAAGGAACTACACAACCACATTAGACTTATTAAACTTCAAAATTAATGCAGATTAATGCATATGTTACAACATACAGTCAGATGTTAGTTCGGCAGGAGTTAGTCCATCCTAGACACATTAACACATTAAAAACAACACATTATCAATCACAAAGTCAAGTGTTTTTGTACAATTAAAATATTACAATATTTCTAATGGAAATATCTGCTCCTGCGTTGACAATCACGTCATATATTCTGTCATACCCTCTCTTCTTAGCAAGATGAATAGGAGTATTCTTGTCCTAATGGGCATTATAGCACTCATACTATGAACACTAAAATAATTAACAAAACTTGCCCTGTTCTGAACACTGAGTTCTGCCCTTTTCTCGACAAGAAAATTAACCATTTCAACTTGGTTGTATAAAGCTGCCCAATGCAGTGGTGTATATCCATCCTTTAAGCAACACATCATCTCACTGCATCACTCTAGATGCACATTTTCATAATTAAAATACAAAGTCTCTTACATACCTCAGTTGTTGAGTTTATGCTTGCTCCATGCTCAACAAGACACTCTGCTATAGAAACAAATCCTAACCTGGTGGCAATGTGAAGGGGAGTGAACATGTTCTAAATGAGCACATAAAATATGTAATGTCACTTAGAATGCATTGTCATGAACATACAGCAGAGGAATCTAACTCTCTAACTCACTTTATCTTGTGGTTCATCAACGGGAACTCTCCATTCTTCAATTAGCCATTGGACAATCTCGAGATGTCCTCCTTTAAACCCATTCACAGCACAAAACAGAGGCGTCCATCCAGCCTACAACGTGAAGTGTAAATAACTGGCAATGCTAATACAGTCTATTCTCACTTATCCGACCCCTGTGGGCAACAAATATCAAAAAAGGGATAGAATATGTGAAAAGAATAGATATATGAAGCCTCAAAGTCATAACTATAACCTTTGGTGTCCCAGACCACGCCATGGAGTCTCAAACCTGACAGCAAATGCCTGACATATCTCCAAAGTCTTGATTACTGGAACATTTAATTAAACAGCACATATCCTACATTTAAATAGCACAGCTAGCAATGGTACTGACAAGAAATAGTTAACAGATATCGTAGCTAAATCTACAGTTGTAAGTACTAAAAATCAACTTTACAATTTAGTACGCATAAGCCACTCTTTTGAATAATAGTCGGTAACAGTTGTTTGATGCTGTGACTGCACTGTTTGCCAGTTGCAGTTTGTCTAAGCAGAGAGATTTAGCACAGTCACAACACTCATGCTATACCCAAGATGATGCCATATTCACAAGACGCTGAAGGTCGGATATGTGAGAGTCAGATAAGCGAGAATACACTGTACATACAAGAATTCTAATGGTTTTACAAACACTACATCACGTACATTCGTCTTTGACACCACCATCTGCTGTTGCTGTTCTTTGTTGTCTACTGCTTTAACAAGTGCCTCACAGCAACCTTTGTGACCAACCTTGCAAGCAATATGAAAAGCCAACCAACCTTCCTATAAAAATGTCTTTAGAACAAATTACATATCCACAGCAGCACAGAATTATACCGAGTTTTTACAAAACAAATCAGCATTGCTACTGATAAGAAGGTCCAGAACTTCCAGTTTCTGATTTTGAGCAGCATAGTGAAGAGGAGTCCAT
This sequence comes from Corticium candelabrum, assembly GCF_963422355.1. Taxonomy (NCBI): domain Eukaryota; kingdom Metazoa; phylum Porifera; class Homoscleromorpha; order Homosclerophorida; family Plakinidae; genus Corticium; species Corticium candelabrum. Next base: position 12,444,267 of record NC_085085.1, read on the forward strand.
CCCTAAAACCAACATTTAAATACATACGTTAGTTGTAATATTGTTCCATGTCACACAAGTACCATGATTATGCAATTATCCTCACTCTGTTGGTCTGTACATTGACTGAAATATCAACTGCTTCAATAAGCATCTTCATCACTTCTGCAGTGCCATCACAAGCAGCTGAATGCAGAACTGAACTTCCATGCTGCAACAGATAAAAACAAATTACACGTACACTTACACATTCAAAAGCAATATCTTTACTCGAGTGGTTATAGAACTGTCTGCCCTTTTCTCAAGAAGCAACCGCACGAACTGAGAATCGGAACACTTTGTAGCCATATGCAATGCTGTCCAACCTCCTTTGGCTTTTCTGTTTAGCCATTTCACACCTACAGGTGAATCTAGAATTTCCTTTAACCGTTTCATGTCCTTTTCCAACACTGCTTTGTGCAGTGGACTCTGAAATGCACAAAGAAAGCAATTTTGTTACAACGATGATAAATCTGCAAAGATGATAAATGCTCACCTCTCCTTTTTTGAACGTTTTTGCTATATGAGAATGACGTAGATTAATCATCTCTATGAGAAAGAATCATACGAATGAGCATGTCAGTCAAAACCAAGCATAACAATTTGCAATTAGAAGAGGGTCTACTGCTTTAGAACGAATTAGCCATCATGCACTTTAATAATTTATGTTAGAGATACTAAATTTAATTAATTAAAGGGACTCTGTCCAGATGACTAGCTAACTCAAAGGCTGTGAACAGATCCATGCAATTAAACTTGATTCTAGTAAAACAAAACAAATCTCTCCAGAACAAGGAATCGTTGCAAGATGAAACTTCGTAAGTGGCATTGGACATTCTATGTTTTTCAGTTAACAAAGATTCTTAGTGTTTTATGCACTCAGATTGCAACAACACATGCTCAACTGGTTTACTGTAAACTGTTTTCAAATTGCACTTGTAAGTATTGGTGCACTAGGGCATGTCTTTGCATTAGTCTCGCGTAGCCAGACCCTTCCCGCCTAGCAACCCGCAGTAGTTTAGAAACAAAGAACAGAAGCGTAACGCAGACGGAACTTGCTTTGCGGCCGTAGTTACGAACTATTGGGCGGTGTTAGAGTTAAAGCTCCGTCCAACAACTGTGTGCATTGGAGTCTCTCCAAGTCAAATCGCTGCGCAGGGGATATGTATGAATGACCTACCGGTTAACCAGCTAAACTTTAGCTCGAACGCATGCAGAACAAACAAAAACGGCTAGTTGCCAGTAGCCATCCTCCCCCTTAATTAATTATCCAGAAAGAATGTAAAAAGGGACGCGAAGACTAAAATGGCTGCTATTCCGCCATGATCGCCCCCTCGTGTACATACATGTTCACAGTAACGAGTCGAAGGATGACTAGAAAACTAAATCAGCTGCACGAGATGATCCTTTCCTGAGGACACCCGGCTTTCTACTCAAGATAGCACGTGGAGACAGACTACCACACTACGGCGGCTTGCTCTACAGCTGAAACTTACCTGTAGTCACTAGTGCTCACGCGGCTACCGTGTCTCTGCTCTGGTTGCAACAGCTTGCAGCTCTAGACCGTACTTGTTTTAGACTAACGCGGAAAATTACAGATTTAATATTAACTTTATGCAAATAAGCCGCCATTTCGGTGACACACAGGAAGAAGCTATCTCGTTGGCAAAATACGTTCGTGGTCTTTCCCAGGAAAGCAGCACGCAAACTACTTGATGGCAGGAATTCTATTCTGGTGCTCGCGCCACTTCCGAACCCTCCCAACGCTAACTGGCAAAATGACATTGCTGGCCCTGGCGAAAACATTGCAGGATTTTTGTATCCACGCCCCATTTAGACTACGTGAGCTGCTCGACTGCGGCACAATAAAAACATAAATCTAGAGATAAGTCGGCGGCTGTCAAGTGGACTTCGTGCACTAGCCGCGTCCCCAGTAGGCTCGAGTGTCCAGCCGGTCATCTCCGCCGCGGGGGAAGTAAAGTAACTGGCTGGACACTCGAGCCTACGTCCCTAGACGTCTAGCTGACGATCGTCATACGGGCACCGAACAAGACTAGCGCGGGAGAGTCTAGGGACGAGGCTATCGTGCATGACTGAGAGACATTCTTGCAACTGTGAATATGTAGTTGTATATACGTGTAGCAAGGTTTTGCACATGTACTGTTCTAGATATCACTCTGTAAGAAGTCCATTACGTCTGAATTTCTTTTGAAATCTCTCTGGTTTCGACAACCAGACTCTCAAATCGGATCTCTGAATTTCGACTCAGAATCGGATTCAGTTAAATCGGATATCTGGTTATTCAGATCGACATGCACCCTAGGACTCTTCTAGTTTGCTAGATCTAGATGCTTCTGACCTGCCCTGTAATCTGCCATGTGATTCCCAAACTCTTATAAATTCTCAATGTATAGCACACGCTTGCTCTTAGCTTAATTCTTGACCTGTAAGATCCATCAAAGCCTTTATACCACAACAGTTGATCACTAGTTTGTTTGCAATTTTCTTTAACAAAAATTAATTTCCACACGAACTAACATCTCCATCTGTAGATAGACATGCCACTAAAAGTTGCCTACAACGTTGATTTGCGACATTAATGACTTGCATGCCTTGCACACTTTTAGGTACAGAAGTCCTAAATTCCGTTAGAAAACAGTCTGATTCTAAACTAGAGCCAATTGTAGCAGATGATGTGAATAAAATAAGTAGCCGTTTATCTTAAACACAAACAAAGCCAAAATTCCTAGGCTAAAAGCTCTTGTGCATGATTGCTAAAGATCCATCAAGATAGCATGCATGTAAGGCTAAAATCTTGACATCATATTTAATGAGACATTCTGTTCTTGCGTTCTGGTCTAGAAAATGATTCGCCAACATTGAGACTGACTGATTGTGTCTTGTTGACAACTGAATCAAAATGTCCACTGGTTTGCCCAGTTAGAACAAGAACCCTGTCAACTATAAATCTAACGTGGTATTGACCACATCCAATCGAAATCTCCAACCCGTCAACAGCAGTTGCCAATGCACTATGCACTTAATTAAGGTACTAGTATTTTCCGCAGTAAATCTTACTTGCTGTTTGCTATCTTGGACAATTAATTGTGACTGCATGTCAGTGTAATGTGATCCTTCACAAAAACTTACGTGTTCATGCTTAAGTGTTAGTGTAACCACGGGGGGAGATGACCGGCTGGACTCTCGAGCCTAGAAAGCCTAGGCTACACAATTATTCAAATTCAAGTAAACTGTGTTATAGATATTGGCTATAGTATATATACAGCTAATAATAATATACTGAAAAGTGTCACGCGAGAAAGGTATGTGCAAATGAGGCTGAAGTGTCAATTAAAGCAATACAAGTCATGACACTAAATGAGTTTGAATGAATCACATTGACCTGGTTTATGAATCCATGTGCCATACTTAAGCTCTAACCGTCTGTGCATGTCACTATTGACACGTTGATACATCACAGCTTTCTGCTTAGCTTCTTTGTATGTCTTGGGAATTGAATCTAGAAACCAGACAGAATGTATAAGGCTACCGTCTATACTGAGTGTAACTTTCATTAGTGCCTTGGGCTGTTCCGTGAACTTTTTTCCATACTTGTACAAACTGTTCTGCTAGTTTGTATTTACAAAGGCGAGACATTTCTACAGCAAACTGTTTACCCGTTCCTCCTCGGACTATTTCAGAATCAATACCTTTCACCCAGTTGACACTCCATTTAGAAGCTTTTCGTCGTTTGTTTCTTGAGAGTTGCGCACGAATGGCCTTTTGGGCTTCCAGCCTAGTGGCATCGTATAATTGGGGTTGCAGACTACCTGATTTATCAGATAGTCTCTCAGACACGGCACGCTTCATGCGCTCACGTTGGAACTGATCACCAATAATAATACTCTTGCAGTAGATGGGAGAGATGAAGTTACTCAGCAAAGCTCCTTGAATACCTAACACATTCCAACGGAGGAGTTTATCACTGCATGACATTGTACACGTAAAACCGTGATGCTCTGTGGAGCCACTTTGTGGTAGATTATCAAGTTTTACTGTGTCTGACATTCCTTCTTTCTTCACACGAAGACGACCAGGAGATTTTCTATGAAGTGAGTCTCCACATGGAGACCTGCTAAGGTAGAGATGAAAATGAATGCCTTTTCGTAGTACAAACTCTTTGTTATCTTTCGATTTTCGTTCAAATATTGACTCATCAGGCTTGTCCGATTCTAATGCTTTGTGAAGCTGTGAATAGAGAAAACGAATGAGTGCACGCCTACAGACAATTTCAGCATGACAGTCGTTGATTGCTGAACCATTGCATGATTCAGTGAGGTATTTTTCAAAATACACTGCGTTCCTGTCGCCAGAGCAACCACCTGTTGGTCACGTGTACCACCGTCATCTTGTGATGTCATTATAAACGCTGATAAATTTCGATGGTTAGTTTCAGCCAACTTGCTTGGAAGACATCTACTTCTAAGAGCTTCTCCAAATTTTGTCCAACAGAGAGCCACAAATTTCTCGACCTCAGTTGCTTCTAGTGACCCATGCCTAGCAGATTCTTGTCCAGATAAACCTAGATCTCGGGATGCTTCAATCTCCCCAGTTTTCTTATCGACAGTAGCTGCCATGGTTGCCGGAGCAATTCCTACACGTATAATGCAGCACAATTAGAGTGATCGAAATAAGCAATGATATCAAGTATGTCACGTCTCGTGATCATCTACTGACTAGTCATCATAGTCTGTACTAGATATACCGTATACAGGGCCGGATCCAGAGGGGGTTAGGGGGTTTCAACCCCCTCTTTTCCAATAGGCGTGGTTCAGTACTTTCATATAATTTCATTAGAAAAGAGAAAATTAGTAATGCTATAAATAACTGCTAACGGTGAACCCCTCTTTCAAAAATTCCTGGATCCGGCGCTGTGTAGCTGTGTATAGTAATCATTGTCACATGTCATCGCGCAGTTTTGACAATCCGTCACACCATACAAATTTTCACTTTATTTAGAGTGAACGCATTCAGTCATGCGTTGAGTACATGCATGACGTGCGTATAGTTAATTAAACCTCAAACCCAATTGCAAATGCGCATGCAGGGTCAGAGGATGGTTCAGCCATTTAATTTTCTACATTTTAATTTTCATGTTTTCATTTTTCAATTTTTATTTATTTTTATAAATTTTAAATAAGAATGCAAGTAAAATTAAAAAGTAACAATAAAGTTAAATTTTTTAAAAAAAATTGTATTTATTAGATTTTAACTTTTAATTTAAATTTTTTATTTTTTATTCTCCTTTCTATTTTTTGTAAAATTGTTTTTCATCTTTTGATGTTTGATTCTTGTGATCTCTAGATATATTTTTTCAACTTTGAGAAAGACCTCAAACGCGGCGGAGAGAGACCGGCTGGAGACATTCGCCACTCAAACAAACCGCCGACTCTCTATCCTCCAATCAGAGTGCCGTTCAATGTTTGTGCATCCTCGATAGGGATGCACGTCGCTATTGGCTCTTTGCTAATGTAATTTCGCTCTGACGGAAGTGCGTGTAGTCTCGACACGTGCCATCCAAGTCTACAAACAACAGGTCGACTCTTTCCAGCTCTTCTCGTTGTCTGTTTATCATTCTAAGAGCGCTAGACTCAAAGTTTACCACAGAGGCCAACCAAAGGTCGACTGCAATGTACGCAAATCATAGCTCTGCACGTCGCCCTGCGTTGCAAATACCACGCTTTGCAGATGGTCTACTCGTTCAGTGCATGCAACGTACGACACCCTAAGCGACTAGAAGTTGTTTTGCACGCGCTGCCTAGTCCTCCAAGTACGTAACGGAAGACAAAGGAGAAGACGACATGCACGTGTAGCTCACGCGCTAACGGAATGTGATATCAGACGGTAAAAGCTCAGTTACAAAGCCATTAGTGTAGAGAGCCAATAGCGACGGGCATTGCTATCAGCAGTTATCGTACACGTGCATGTAGCCTCGAACTTCCAGACCAGAACTTCTTCTCTGGTCTGGAAATTCGAGGCTAACGTGCATGCACAAACACTACCCAAACGTGTAAAAATCCTGATTGGAGGAGAGGCAGCGGTTTCCTTTGAGTGGCGAATGTCTCCAGCCGGTCTTTCTCCGCCAGGGGGGAGAGGAGATAGATGACCGGATGGACTCTCCAGCCTAGGGTACTAGCTGTACATCCGAGCAAATATGTCATTCAGATGCAATGTTACTCAGCCTATTAACTAAAGCTGTGTTTTCACCCTCACTTCCACAACTATCAGCCTCTCAAGAATGATTGACTTAAATTGTTGTGAAGTATTAGAGATGTAGACACTATTTTGCTTCCAAGCGTGCTACTTGTAAAATCTATATTTAAAATTGTTAAAAACAACTGCCATTTCATGTGACCACAAATTCCGTAATACCACAAAAACTATCTATCACCCTCAAATAATAAAATTCAAAACATACTAACACAGAAGTCATCCCCATTAAGTTGTTGGCATAATTCAAGAAACATGATTGCTTTTGCCTTGATCATTGCAGATAGTTATGTTTTATTATTGTTCATTTGCAACAAGACAATGTGCAAACACGACTTAGACTGTTCACGTGAAAACCCTCTTATAAATGTTGATGATTTGTGATTGGCAATCAATCCATTGTCTGTAGTTGCCACATACAACCAACCACAACTGCTGTTCCGTGATTGGACCATTTTCACCAAACCATAAGCATGACACATTCCGAGCAAACATAGGTCATACATGTACATACATAACCTTGCAAGCAGACCTCAAGTGCACCTAGGTCAGTTTCATTAAAACAAGTGTCTGATGAGAATACGGTAGTGTGTAAAAATTGAATTCTATTCAAGAAACCCCAAACAACAATACCAATACTCATTTCATTTGGCTGCTGCAAGTCTCATACCAAGTTCCAGAGGGGAATATAACGCCGGACACCGGACATTGTCGGTCAAAACAAGTCCATGTCCGGCCATATATTGTGTTGTCCGGACATTGGCTACTGGAACGGTCACACCCAAATGGCATGATTCGGACACTCATAAGTCAGACTATGTGCACTATCAGAGAGTATGTTTTCTTGGGGTACATCTACTATCCCGGTAAGCCTGAACTGGGAAGTGAGTACTGAGGTAGAGGTCACACCAGGTGTGCTTATTAGAGCATGTTACACCAATTATCTTAAGTGGTTCCAGTTGATGATCCCTTGATCTCACTATATAATTGGATAATAACCATTTCTACTTGGCTAATATGTCCTTGATATGCAAAAAGTGTTATCTTTTGGTTTCCTTGGTAGAAAGGGCTGAAATAATTTAGTAAACAGATGCCAGACCTTGTAGTTTCTAACCATTGAGATCATCAGGAAGGTCCAAAAAACAGCGGAGATATTACAGAATTTCAAAGTTCACACTCGTGGGGTCATAGACAGTATATAAGCTTTTGTGTGAAGTGGTGAGACGGATTACTGAGACACCAGTTCAAATAGCAGTGACTGCTGTTTCTTTGAAAATCCCAGTCCTTCTGGAAAGATCCTAAACGGTTTCTTTCAAAGAGCCTTTGGCAGACTATTCTGTCAGCACACTAAGTAACTGCAGAAATGGTGAATACCGATTTAGTATGCCTTGATAATAAAATGAAGGAGCGACTAGGTTGGTGTGACACCAAAACTTCTTTGTCATATAATTGCCTTTCTTGACATCCAAACATGGCACAGAAAACCTAACGTTCAAACTTCTAAGCAAGATAGTGAAGACAAAAACGTTGATGATAATGCAGATGTTAGAGAAGCTGTAGAAACTCTTGCTGTTCGTTTTGCCAAACCATTAGAAAGGAAAGGGGTTAATATTCTTGCTCTTCATGTTAAGGAGGTAGTCCATTATGCTAGAAAATATCTGCACATCAGCAAGGTGTGCTATGAGTCTGTGTGGTACATAGTTCACACCTGTCCAGACATAGTATTAGTCTCCCCTTAACTACCACATATGTTGAAAGGATGTTTTCATCGCTGAAACTGATCAAGACAGACCGGCACACCAGCATGAGCAACACCACCTTGTCTGACCTTATGGAAGTATACCATGAAGAACCGTCATTTCAAGACTTTCACGCTGACGCCGCTATTCGGCTGTGGTGGGAACGATGCAAGACCAACTGCTGTCCTAATCAAGGTTTCAGAAAGCAATACAGAGCAAGGAAAACTGGAGAGTTGACCCAAGACGATAGCACTAGCAGCTTTAGTTTAGATGACTGGGACGTGTGGCATAATCCTCTAAGACCGCATCTACAAATAGTTTTCCAGAAGGTCTGACTGAATACAATTTTGCACATTGTTGTGCTAGGTTTCCCTGTTAATGTTCTGCTATTGTCTCACATAATTATAGTGCACTTTCAAGTTTGTTTTTTGAGGTTCCATAATTTTTTCACTTTATTGTAACGCAATAAAAGATTGCTTTGCAGGTATGTTGTCTCAAAGTTGTTCTGGTTATTGTCATGCTTTGTATATATGTCAAATAATAGAAATAAAGTGTTGTTTGCGGGGTCAAAATTTGTTAGAATGAGCGTGGTATAAATGGGCGTGGCTTGGGCAAACCTGTTTGTCCGGACAAAGAAATTTCCTTATATTCCGCTCTGAAGTTCTTACTACCAAACAATTGTTTGTCTAACTTCTACCACATAAAATGTAAATAATCAAAACTATCAAAGGTACCTTTTTGTGGCTGTCTAGTAAGATGTGAGGGGCCATCTCCAGACTTTGGTACTGAGTGCAATGATGGTAACTCCACTGAACAATCTTTGGTAAAATGTGAGGGGTTATCTCCAGAGTTTGGTATTAAGTGTGATGATGGTAACTCTGCTGAACAATCTGGAAGCAAGGCAAACCCAAATGTGACTTCAAATGCTCCAGGCAAAATTTTTGCAAAACGTTGGCAAAATGCTGGCCTTGTCTGCGAACTGAAGAAAGCAATGATGAGCTGCACCATTGCCAGTCCTGGTAACCAAATGACTAGCAGACAACTGTTACAAGACAAAATTTGAACAATTTCTATTTCTGAATCCTTGACTCCCGTTTCTAGAGAGAGAAGATTAAGTATCGTGTTGGCGTGTCTTTCAACCTCAGCTTTCTCAACTCCACTGACAACAACTTTAATCAAAGCTTTGTTGGCAACATGAACTACATGAATCCATTCTCTCTCTGAATAATTGAATTGATGACACGCTGGATATGATATAATAGATTCTTTTGGAATCCCAAGTCCATGAAACAAAGCAAGCTTTAGTTGTTTCCCAAATTCTCGTTCCTTAAAGTCTTCTAATAAACTTTCTTCCACCAAAATTTGAACAGATTTTCGATTCAGTTTCTGCTCAGACATGGTGTCATCAGAACCACACTCTAAAAACAACAAGAAAAATACATCATTAGTAAAGTACCACACAATTTCCAAGCCAAATGGTTGGTTCCACAACTCGATCTTTAAAAAATCTAAGAGAACGCTGGTCTTTGCATCTGTGCTCCATTTTTGTCCTTTACTATGGTGGCAATATTGCCTCGATCTACAACAAACTATTTAATTTCATTACTACTAAACGCCTTCGATGTGGCACGAACGAGATCTGGTTTTTGTCTGCAGTACTTGCAGACTACGCCACCCTCCTCTTCCAATTCAATCCCCAAAAAGATGTTTCTTGCCCACCGATGACTAGTCCCAGCCTCCCAGACCCGTGTAACGCCAGTTCAAAATTGTTTTCTAAATCGGCGCTACGCTAGTCTGGGAAACCGAGACTAACCAACACAGCTAAATGTACTTGAGCAGCTGCTTGTTGTTTGGGTGGCAGCTTTCTGCTGTAACACTTTCAGCAGAGTCCATCGCTTAACATGGACCTTCAGCATCGTCTCAAGAAACAACATTATGTTACCAATAATCCACAATGATTGACTAACAGCCGTCTCCGCGCATAACACATGTCTCTGTTATCCCAAACCTGAAAGTGCGGTTACTCAGTGATTTGTTGCTACCTGACGTTTAGCTTACAGCTAGTTGCAATTGGTCAAGCAAGCCGGGAACTTCACCGACTAGACAACACTGAAAATTTGATTTGACACATGTGAGTTATTAGCCTAGTTGTTCCGGAGGCAACGCTTTGCTCCCAATATGGCTTCTTTCTGGCAACAACAGAAGCAAATCAATCGCTCTCGGGTGTAATTTTGCCTTACCCACTGCTAAAATTGAGCCCTGCAACTGATTGTGCAACATCAACACACAAGCTAAACTGCATCTTGTAACAGTTGAATATAGCTTTGAAATCGGTGAGCCATGAAGCGTCCATGGACTTAATTAATTAATTTTTAGATGCATGCATAGTAGTAGACAAGCCTTCTTTGTCTCTCTATGAGTCTAGAGTCAACTGCATGCACCACTGTCCATCAAGCCCTAGAAATTAGCTTTTGCAGAATACGGAATCTAAAGGCTACATTTAGACTGGCTCAAAGAACTGAATGCCTATCAGTGCCACACCCACAGAACTATAGGTTAATTAATTAATCGTCACATGCTGCTACATGCAACTGGTTTTTCTTCTACAGATGCTTACTCTTAATGCTGATTGGTCGAAGAAGTCTTTCCAATTCACCCAATGTCTTATCTTTAGGCTCCAAAAGTACTTCGCAGAATTTGTCAAATGATCCGGGACCTTGTTTACGAAGCACAGTTAAAATTTCCAAAGCCAAGTCCGTTTCTGACTTAGTTGACTTGGTGAAACGTTCCTCTTCATCTCCATTAATAAGGTCACGACTATATAGCCTTGGAGGAAGTCGATTCCGAAGTGGACACAACATCTCAGCCACAGACACTAGATGAGGCTTCAACACCGTTTCCCATCTAGAGTCTGTTGTTGCTGCAGCTGTAGCCATTTGTTCAGCAAGTGACGCTCACAACACAGAGCTCAGGTGAAGCCTTTATATAGATCAGAGGGCGTATCGTCGCAATCGTCAATGTACGGGAATTCGGTTTCGAATTAAACGGAAGTACGTACTAGTACGCGAAAGAAAAGGGTCTGACTACGCGAGACTACAGTTTGGTAATTGAGTCGTATGTACATATACAGTGGTCACAAAGAATTACTCAAATCAACATTTTACACATGTGGCATGTAATTACAATTATCTTAACAAAATTACTGTTATATCGATTTAGTATTTTGTGTAACCTCCTCTAGCGTCTATGACATTGACAGTTAACCCGAGACGGAGCCTCTAGTTACAGTAGTGATGCTTGTCGACGACCGACTAGACGGATGTGGGCGGTACTATCTATTTAGCGCACGCATAGGTTCACTGAGTGTTGTTTCTAGACTAACGCAGGTGATTCATTGTTTTGCGGACTCAACCCAAAGTTACAAGATAAGGCAGTTGCATCGATATGTGGAATGGTGTTGTGAGCGTCATAGCTCATTCCTACAGTGCTGATTGCAATACTAGCCGGATGTAGTAGGTGTGTCTATTTGTGTTGCCGACCGTAGCGAGGCTTCTAATCTGGGTCCGCACAACAGAAAGGGGCGCGGTCCTATAGGGCTCTCCATCGAGCTTTCGGTGTGTGTGTGTGTGTGTGTGTGTGTGTGTGTGTGTGTGTGTGTGTGTGTGTGTGTGTGTGTTTGGCATGTAGACAGCGTAAACGAGAATGGATTGCCAGACGGAAAACTATAGAAACAGCAGACCAAGCTGATGGACGTAGGAAGCATAGGAGAGAATGTGCAGTGACAAGACAAGCTGCAGAGGCGGAAGAGGCAACTACGTCGCACTTTCAATATGCTACTTATCTATTGCTCACACCATACACATACATGCAAGAAGTAATGATCAAATTTGTACAATAGTTAGGGCTAGAAACTGTTTAATTAATTAATTAATTAAAAACTGGGAGACTTTGTCAGCAGTTGACTACTTAATTCATGCAACTAGGGATAAAACACTCATTAGAGTAGACCGGCGCTAACAAATTAATGCAGTGGCCTGTCAATATTAATTTAAACTAGCTATGCAACTGAAACAGTTTAATTAATTAACTTAACATATACACGCATATGCTTAGAATCCGTAAAGCTAGCTAGCTATATAAGTCAACTCCCAAAAACAATTCCTGCTGAACACATAGCACACTAGATATGTCACAATGCTTCTTCAACTGCTCGTCTGAGATAGCCTACTGTTGCGTCTTCAGCAGCAGCCTGTGTATGCCATCTAGTCAGAATCTCAAAACACTGCTCTCTGACATTTTTCAACCTCTTGACTGTCTCATCTACCTCTACGTTCAAAGCGGCGGCCAAAAATGTCAAGTTAAGAGAAGGATTCTCTGCAAGCTGTTTGGCCAGTAGATTAATATGTTTCTTTGAGACAGGTCCTTCAAGAGACTCGAGCAGCAGTGCTAAAATTAAACAACAAATATTAAAGCCAGACCATATATATATATATATATATATATACTGATCAAGCAGGGAAATAATTAATGACAAGCCAACTCAGATTGCAATCATATTTGCTACTTCTGCAAAATGAAAGCGGTCTATAAAAATAATTAATTAAACATAAACATAAAGCTGTGGTCAACAACGGCTGACTAGCACGTATAGTGCAAACCTGAGTAGTGTACCTTGCTGAGGCAGAATAGTTTTCGAACTACCAGCGTCTGGCTCCTCTCTTACATGTTGAGATGCACTCACACCAGGATCAGCAAAGTCGCATAGAACTACGTCATCTACATAATGGCAAACACCGTTTGTGTAGTTACACATTTCCTCTACGTGAGCTTCAGTCTGTGCTGCTGATAGAACTGAATTGATGGATGTAATCCGTGTTTTCATGCAGTCATCCCTGTTCCGCTCAGCTGCAGAGAGTCGAACTTGATGTAAACACTTTGCAGCAGCTAAACCTTGTCGCCTTAGTTGAATGAAGTCATTATCATAAAAAACGTGCATATCAAGTTCCTCAACTTTGGTGGCAATGTGCCTTTTTAGGCACGTAACATGTGGGCACAGACGACCACAACTGAATGTGAGATTTTTTAATTTTTTTTTCGAAATTTCGGCAACAACATTGAACAGCCACGACATCAATTTCTTTTCATCTTTGCAATCACTGAAATACAATGCACAAAACACTAACTAAATGACTCAGCCATGCTACCTACTGAACCATTTAACTTACCTCAGTTGGTGCTGCACAATAATCCGGTTTGCCAATGGCTTAATAATAAAGCGAATGCCCAAGTTCTGGGCCATTAGACAAGCCCTCTTTGATAGGATAGGAAGCCGTTCACACTTCAGGCTATGTTGCAACTCTGGCTGTTGCTGCATGTGAGTAAGAAGTCGCACAATGAGATGCAAATATAGCCAAGGAGGTAGAAAATCGGCAAAGTCAAAGTAGAATTCTTTTTCCCAGTTGTGCAACAACTCTTCAAGATCAGGATGGTCTTCTGGAAGTTGACAAGGTACAAGATATATCTCTGCATGCGTGTCTGTTATACGTTGGTCAGTTTGCTGCTGTTCAGATTCATCACGACTGGCTTCCAGTGTCACTTGTTTCACTTCTTCTGTTAGCTGCTTTGTATCAGGAGATAAAGAGATTTGCCTGTGCAACAGCTTACAGATAAATCCTAGTGCTTGGAATAAAAGGCATAGTATGCCAACGTCACTGTCAGAAAATTTATGAAGGTCATGCATGATGTGGTGCATGAGCTTCTGTGTCAAAATTCCTTTCTTTTCAAGAATAAGCCAATCAGAACGATAACTTGAGTCTCTCTTACTTTTGTTTGGTAATTTGACAAGAAGTGTCATCAGGTCAACAAGCCACTGTGGATTAGGAATTACAAACTCTTCAAGAGACTTTTTCATTTCTTCATCTAATCCTTGCATTGCAGCTAAAACAGAAAAATGACATTAGCTAATTGTAGCATGATGTATGAAACGTACTAGCTGCAACAAAACGTAAAGTGCGTGTGTCAAGTTCACACCATGCATGTGTTCTAACCCAAAGTAAGTTGTGTGAACTGCATACCCTATTATCGAGACATAAATCAAGACATACAAATATCTATTGGAAGACTTACCAGGTACAACAATAAGTCCAACATCATGGAAAAATGTACTCATTGTCTGGAATGGACCTTTATGCACATCAACATTGCATTGGGCTGCAATTTCTTTCATTTCATCAAAAGGTAACAAACACCGAGGTTCACTAGCTGAATGTTCCATCTTGTCAAATAAAGACTGTTGATGAAATTTCAAAATTTTTTCTTCAAATTGAAGCCATGACAAAGGAATATCTTCTTTCATGTAGCTTCTTGCTAAAGCTGCCTTTACTATAGCCTTTCGGAGTACACAAACATTTCTGTCTTTAAAGTCAGGACAGGAATTCTCAACTCGAGCTAAAAGTTCATCATTATCCTCGTCATCATCAACTGGGACATATTCAATGTGACAAGCAAACTCCTCTGATTTCTGATAGCATTTGTCAATTTGGTTTATTGCCATCTTCACACGATCTTCTGTTGCTTTCTCGCTGTCCTTGTGAGTGCCAACAAAGAATAGTCGCACTGGTTCAGGCTCCAAAGATGTATGAGCATGAACTGACGCAACCCACATATGAATACGTTGCAAGTCTGCATCAGTAATTCCTCTGTCAGTCAACTTGGCTAGATTGAACACAATAAGATAAATAGCCCGTCTGGTGAGAAAGATGTGATGCATAGGCTCATACAGAGGTTGACCTGCAAAATCCCAAACACTTAGTTTGACCGTTTCATCAGTCTGAGTGCCACTTAATTGCCAGTGCTTCTTCAATTTCAGCATTGGCAATTCACTAAAGTCATGCTGCAATAGTTCTGGTTCAAATCTTCTCTTTCTTCGTATCTTCTTTTTCTTGGTTACAGGGCCTTCATCATCATAAGATCTACTGTAAAAATGTTGTTGTGGCTCATCAGAAAAATGCACTCGATTACTCCTGCATGGTTGCCGCCTCTGTACTGAAAGGTAGCGTCTGTCATCTCTTACCATTCTACGTTGAGTCACATAGCTTTCTTGTGCAGACCCTTCTATCAAAGCAGCTGGTGGTACTGCAAATCGTGGTACAGTCTGATGGTCTGATGATGATGGTCTGCCTTGTGCGTGTGTTTCTGTTCTTGTTACAGTATAACTTGCCTCTAATCTGCTTGCTGACTTCTGATCATCACCTTGTAAACGTAGTTCCTCTATCGATACACGAGAACGTGGTTTAGTAGAAGCAATCTCATCTTGCTTGACACGTTTTACAATTTCCTGAGCTATTTTGTCATTGAAATCTGAGTGACGCACATCCATCACCTTCCACACAGTGTCACTGACAGGTTCAACATCAGGAGTGCTGATTAGCCTCGTGTCAATGCCCTCGGTCCGAGCTACAACATCTAAAAATTCCTGACCAGTAAGATATCGAAAGAGAGAAGTTTTGCCAACACGAGCATCTCCTAGCAGCATAAGCTTGATTCTGTGTGGCTTAGTTTTCCCATCTCGTAAAGCTGCTCTAAAATGGCGAATAGCTGACTTTCCTCGAGATCGAATTTCTGGAGGAACTGAAATCATTGAAAATCAAACAAATTCACAACAATATTCATAAACATAACATACTTTCAGACATCACTTCTGCCGCAGTAAAACCACTCTAAGCATATGTAACAAAACAAATGTTGATTTAAAAGTTAACACTAATGCACAGATCACACTAAATGATATTACAGCATTTCTGATAGACAAATCTGCTCCTGCGTTGCAGATCTTCTCATACACAGATTCATGACCTTTCTTCTTGGCAAGATGCAGAGGAGTGTTTTTATCCTGAATCAAATAGCTTGCTACACACAAAATTACTTAACATTAATAAAATCACTTACACTGTTTTGAACATTCACAGTTGCTTTGTTTGCAATGAGAACATCAACAATGTCCTCTTTATTGTACAAAGCTGCCCAGTGAAGAGGTCTGTAGCCATTCTTAACAAAGAATCAAAACATTAGTTCCCAATCCCTTGCTTAATAAAAAAATTCATTATTTTATAAGCAAAAAATCCAAGCATGACAAGTACGAGTTGAGACTAACAAAACTACTGTACTCCTGCAAATAGAGATCCATGGGTCATATTTTTCAGTCCTCTGGCCAGAGTGGCTTTATTTAACTAAGCATAAGGTTCTGACATTCTCTTGCTCTGCCAGGTCATAGTAACCGCAAACATACATTTGACATAATGTACATCTCAAGTATATTTAATGTCAATTGCACTAAGATCACAGCTCTCTTAGCCTGTGGCATGTATTCCTGCTCATTGTCAGGCAGCATAGTGCACGTATTGTTCAGTTCCAACCTTTCGTCCTTGAGTTTGTGGTGTCCTTGAAGGCAAGGTCAAATGATTAGTACTCCAAGGGACTTTAATCATACAAGCATGGGATTATATTACGGTATTTAGATTGACAGTCTCCCTTAGCTTCTATTCTCAAGCATGAGGTGCAACTAGAGCTCTATTCTAAAAAAAGTGGTATTATAATAAACAATGTAAATTCACCAATGTTTCAAGCATACCCTACTTACTTTGGTAACTGAATCAACATTTGCTTTCTGTCTGATGAGATATTGTGCAATTTGTTGAAATCCAAGCTTGCTGGCAATGTGAAGTGCTGTGTACTTATTCTAGCATTTATTAAAACAACATCAATCAACTAGCCAGTCTACATACTTACAAAGCATTACACAGTTGATGAATTTACCTCTCCACAATCTGGCTCATCAACAGGCACTTTCCACTTTTCAACAAGCCATTGCACTATGTCAAGATGGCCACCATTCATACCATTCACAGCACAAAAGAGAGGAGTCCATCCATTCTAAATAACAATTGTAGGTTTGCTGTTAGTAGCCATGAATAGACTGCTGCCTACCTTAGGCCTTGCAAGCAACATTTCCTTTTGACGCTCGCTGTCTGTTGCCTCCAAAAGAGCTTGGCAGCTAGGCAGACTGCCAACTTTGCAAGCCAGATGCAAAGCCAACCAACCTTCCTACAGTAAGAAAATCTCATCTTGCCAATTGCAACATGCAACAAACTTCTAACTGCTCTGTCAATTCATATCAGACCTCAGTAGCAACAAAAATGTCAGCCTTGCATTTGATAAGAAACTTCAACACATCTACTTTCTGGCTATTCACGGCACAGTGGATAGGTGTCCATCCCTAGAATAGGTAAAGGAACAAGATTCATAATTTAGTTAATGATGCAGATGTGTTTGTTTGCATTATTGCTGGCTAATGAACAGTGCTGCACCAGGCGACAACCAGTCATAATGTCAAGAGACACCTTACTAATTCACTGTACTATCCTTATTCGCTTCCATGCCTCGAGTAATGAAGTTTCTAAACAGCCCAAGTTCCATTTGCCAGTGATTTGCAACCCAAAAGCATCAGCAGTTGCATTAAATAACTATTATATAAACGTTAATGGCCATATTAAAATCTACCTTTAGAACTTAATTCATATCAGAATTTCACAACTAGACAAGTTGTCTACTTCCTCTTACCAAACCAACACTCAAACAATTAATAAAGTTAATCTACCTTAAATGAGAGTGAAATTGAAAAACCAATTGATTGATTATTTAAATTTAAAATGCAAGATCTAATTCAGTAGTAACATTACTGAATTTCACCTTTAGAGTTTGTGCGTTAATGTCCAGTCGGCGTGTTTCAACAATCATCTTGACCATTTCTACTGTTCCACGAGACGCTGCTGAATGCAAGACAGAGTTGTGTTCCTACCAAATCACATATAGCTAACCTAGGTAGAACATCTTGCATTTTAAGAACTTACTCTCGTTAGCAGAGTAGGATCTGCACCCTTCTCTAGTAGCAGCCGTATGAACTCGGGACTAGGACACTTGGTAGCCCAATGGAGGGCGGTCCAACCACCTTTCGCTTTCACGTTCAACCATGAGAGTTTCGGAAAACTCAAAATCTTTTTTAATCCAGGCAGATCTGCCTCTAGCACTGCCTTATGCAATGGTGTCTATAACAAACGTACGTAGTTTACTACAAATGCATCACCTACGTGGCGACTCTCCACTAATTACTTTGCCTCCCTTGAACTTGACACGTTTCAAAGGCAAGTGCGGCATGTCCGATTCATCTTCTACTGTAGAATGCAGACCATCTGCTTCAGTATCATTTGATGAATCGCCCATTTCCAAACGCGTCACGTGAATGCAGTAATTGCTGCTAATTGGCGCATACGGAAGTCATATAACAACTTTTATCTCTAGCAAACGGCGTAAGCGCTCGATATGTATTTGAACATCTAGCTGTACCTATTAGCCAGAGCTGTACCTAGTAGCCTGATTACTAGCGTTCCACAAGGATACTAATAAAACCCCGCCCTCGCCGGATGTTAAAGGCGGGACTCTTGCAATGATGCTATGCCTGTACAAGTATCATGTGTGGATAACACCGTCATACGCCACGTCCAGGAAAGTAACTTCAGGAAGGGTATTTCAAGGTTAGCCTAATAAATATATTTTGCATACCAATTTGTCATTTAGTACAGTGTCTGTCTTGTCCTAAGTATTTGTTAGAAAAATCATGACAAATGGTAAGACACAAATTTATATTAACTAGTTAATTTATTAGTTCACTAATTTAACATGCCAAATTAAAAGTGGACGAAACAGATACACCATTTGCACATACAACAGTGACCGACCATAAAACAAACCAGGCTCCGTAGCATAACCCAGCTCTCACATAAATTAAAACAATTAATAGCCTGTGTGAACAGGTAGCCATTCACTGTGTTAGACATAACTTTACTCTTCTGTCAGGGATGCAATTCACAGTGAAGTCTTAACAAAAAGCATGCACAAAGTACACAATCATGTAACAGACAAACCAATGTCTTTGTTTCCTAGTATGCAAAGACAGAGCAATAAGCTTGATCTACCATAAACTCTACAATTAATTTAGCAGCAAGATACTGTTTCATAAGCTCATGATAATCAACCTGTCAACACTCACTTCTTGGTTAGAAACTGAAACATTGTGTGTATGTCAATATAAGTTTGTCTGACTCACAATCGACAAAACTGACGAGGCAAGTTCTCGACTTCGTAATAAAAGTATAGACACTTAAAGCACTCAACTCTCCTCTCTCTTTCTTCAAAATTGATGACCAGATCCAATATCACATGCAATCACTGTCTGACAGTCAATTCAGGAATATTGTAATACAAGTCCAATGACTCTGGATTAATTAGAGCTCCACGATTGCTTACATCTTGACCAGAAATAATGTGCTTGACAGCAACCTCTACTTTCTTGCCACTTACTGTGTACTAACCGTACAAGCAAACATAAGAAAATCATAATCACCAACATCACTTCTACATGAACACTCACAGGAATGGACGTCGTCTCCAGAACAACACCAGGGACATGCCTAACTGACAGTTGGGTACGAATAGCTGCCTTAACACGACTAACCAAGTCTTGTGAGAACCTAAATCAAGACACTGATAAGAATAATATTCTTACCAAAAGGCATCTGACATACGAGTGTCCTTCAACCATTTTCAAAAACAAAACAACTCTCTCCTCTAGTTCTATTAGCTGAGCAACACACGGAGAGTCTTGAACTTCAGGAAAAGTTTCCACTACACAACAAATCATGGTGTTGCAAATAATATAATGAGATGGTATCTGTGATTTCAAACAACATGGAACCAATATTGTAAATCTCTGCACTTCCAAACCTAACTCCATTAGGATTTAACGTGCCATCACTATCTAACAAAGCGATCAACTTGAAACAGTCACATAGCTAGTTGTTGCATCAAGATTCAAATCATTCTAACATTCTGCCAAGCATCACTATTCCTCTTGTTTTTGGATTAAGGTCAAACCATATAATGCGTGTACTACGAGTACATTTAGCTGTGTTGGTTAGCCTCGGCCTCCCAGACCGGTGTAGTGCCCATTTAAAAAACAATTTTGAACTGGCATGCACGGGTCTGGGAGGTTGAGGCTAGTCATTGGTGGGCAAGTAACATCCTTTCTTTGAATTGAATTGGAAGAGGAGGGTGGCGTAGTCTGCAAGTACTGCAGACAAAAACCAGATCTCGTCCGTGCCACGTCGAAGGCGTTTGGTAGTAATGAAATTAAATAGTTTGTTATAGGTCGAGGCAATATTGCGACTGTAGTAAAGACAAGAATGGAGCACAGACGCAAAGACCAGCGTTCTCTTAGATTTTTTAATGATCGAGGCTTGAGTTGTGGGAACCAACCATTTGGCTTTGAAATTGTGTGGTGCTATACTAATGATACATTTTCTTGTTATTTTTAGAGTGTGGTTCTGATGACAGCACATCTGAGCAGAAACTGAATCGAAAATCTGTTCAAATTTTGATGAAAGAAAGTTTATTAAAAGACTTTAAGGAACGAGAATTTGGGGAACAACTAAAGCTTGCTTTGTTTCATGAACTTGGGATTCCAAAAGAATCTATTATATCATATCCAGCGTGTCATCAATTCAATTATTCAGAGAGAAAATGGATTCATGTAGTTCATGTTGCCAACAAAGCTTTGATTACAGTTGTTGTCAGTGGAGTTGAGAAAGCTGAGGTTGAAAGACACGCCAACACGATACTTAATCTTCTCTCTCTAGAAGCGGGAGTCAAGGATTCAGAAATAGAAATTGTTCAAATTTTGTCTTGTAACAGTTGTCTGCTAGTCATTCGGTTACCAGGACTGGCAATGGTGCAGCTCATCATTACGTTCTTTAGTCTACAGACAAGGCCAGCATTTTGTCAACGTTTTGCAAACATTTTGCCTGGAGCATTTAAAGTCACGTTTGGGTTTGCCTCGCTCCCAGATTGTTCAGCAGAGTTACCATCGTTGCACCCAATACTGAAATCTGGAGACAACCCCTCACATTTTACTAAAGATTGTTTAGTGGAGTTACCATCATTGCACTCAGTACCAAAGTCTGGAGATGGCCCCTCACATCTTACTAGACAGCCACAAAAAGGTACCTTTGACATTTTTGATAATTTACATTTTATGTGGTAGAAGTTAGACAAACGATTGTTTGGTAGTAAGAACTTGGTAAGAGACTTGCAGCAGCCAAATGAAATGAGTATTGGTATTGTTGTTTGGGGTTTCTTGAATAGAATTCAATTTTTACACACTACGGTATTCTCATCAGACACTTGTTTTAATGAAACTGACCTAGGTGCACTTGAGGTCTGCTTGCAAGGTTATGTATGTACATGTATGACCTGTGTTTTGCTCGGAACGTGTCATGCTTATGGTTTGGTGAAAATGGTCCAATCACGGAACAGCAGTTGTGGTTGGTTGTATGTGGCAACTACAGACAATGGATTGATTGCCAATCACAAATCATCAACATTTATAAGAGGGTTTTCACGTGAACAGTCTAAGTCGTGTTTGCACATTGTCTTGTTGCAAATGAACAATAAATAAAACATAACTATCTGCAATGATCAAGGCAAAAGCAATCATGTTTCTTGAATTATGCCAACAACTTAATGGGGATGACTTCTGTGTAGTATGTTTTGAATTTTATTATTTGAGGGTGATAGATAGTTTTTGTGGTATTACGGAATTTGTGGTCACATGAAATGGCAGTTGTTTTTAACAATTTTAAATATAGATTTTACAAGTAGCACGCTTGGAAGCAAAATAGTGTCTACATCTCTAATACTTCACAACAATTTAAATATAGCATTGAAGTCAGTGAGCCATGAAGCATCAATGGACGTAGTTAATTAATTTTTAGATGCATGCACAGTAGTAGACAAACCTTCTTTGTCTCACTATGACTTAAAACCAACTGCATGCACTGTCCATTGAGCTCTAGAAATTAGCTTTTGCAGAATAAAATATCAAGGAATTAATTAATCGTCACATGCTGCTACATGCAACTGTTTTTTCTTCTATAAGATGCTTACTTTCAATGCTCATTAGACGATCTGGTCGAAGAAGTCTTTCCAATTCACCCAATGTCTTATTTTTAGGCTCCAAAAAGTACTTCGCAAAATTTGTCAAATGATCCGGGACCTTGTTTACGAACAACAGCTAGAATTTCCAAAGCCAGGTCCGTTTCTGACTTAGTGGATTCGGTGAAGCGTTCCTCTTCATCTCCATTAATAAGGTCACGACTATATAGCCGTGGAGGAAGTCGATTCCGAAGTGGACACAACACCTCAGCCACAGACACTAGTTGAGGCTTCAACACCATTTCCTATCTAGAGTCTGTTGTTGCTGCAGCTGTAGCCATTTATTCAGCAAGTAACGCTCAACACAGCAGAGGGCGTGTATCGTTGCAATTGTCATGGTCAATGTACGGGAATTTGGTTTCAAACTAAACGGAAGTATGCGACAGGAAAGGGTCTGGCTACGCGAGACTACAGTTTGGTTCAAAGCCGTATCTACATATATATATATATTCAGAGCTCACTACTTTTAGCTTCTCGACCTGGCGTTGCCCGGGTAACATTAGACAGGTGCAGCCAGGGTTGCGTACTTTTACATATCCTACCTATTAATTAAAAACAACACTTATTAACCAAATGTATGCAAATTTGTATGTTGTTGCATGAGTATCCCGTTCTAATTTATTATGGAGTGTATCTCTGAAGACTTATCAGCCAGACAGAATTCTATAAATTTATAAATAGTATCCCGTTGAAGACACGGAGTGTCCCGTTTCCAAAATCCCGTTGATTGGATTAGTGATTGGTTAAAGTTATTTCGACTTGAACGCCGCGTTACCGCGAAGATGCTGTTGCGAGGAACAGGTGTATCGAACTTGGCATCTATTCGCCGTGTCCAGTTTCAAAAAATTCCATTGATTGGATTATTGATCCCGTTGAAGCCATTTCGACAGTCCCGTTGTTGGAAACAGGTGTATCAAACCTGGCATCTGTAATTCCGACGCGAATCCCGTGTATCCGTAATGCAAGAGTCACGTGCAGTACTCACCCGGATAATCCGTTCCCCGTATATAACGAAGTCACGACTCGTGCCGACTCTCGTCATTTCGACAGTCCCGCTGAACGTCGTCACTTTGAAGACGTTGCTGGTATTGCGAGGAACACGTGTATCACAACGTGGCAGCTCTTCGACGGGCGTAGACGGGCAAACGACTATAGACGTTTTTTCAAGACCCGGATATTTAATAAATATCTCCCGACGTCGCCTAAAATAAACGACACGTCTCCGCGCGTAGTCTCGCGTGGCCAGACGTTTGCGCGCGAATTACTCCAAGCGTACCGTCCGACGTCGGGAACGTGCAGTCTAGATAATTTCGGTGCAGATGCGATACGCCGAAAGGGAGATATTCGCGCGCGAGAGGAGGCGGTGCCTAGGGATTCGGCGTGCGCGAGCCAAATTCGGTGGAGATCGGACTCACCCTTCTTTTTATCCTGATTTACACACACACACACACACACACACACACACACACACACACACACACACACACACACACACACACACACACACACACCACGACAGACGGCTCTCCTTTATATATTGATAGAGATAGTACGGCTCTGGTTTGGTTCTTTTGGGCTAAATCGAAACTTAATCAATTAAAATTTAGATTTGAGTGCAATCTGCTTTACCTTCGTTTTTAGTTTACAATTCTTAATTTGTGATATTGCGACTGAAATTCTGCGTTTCCTCAGGCCAATGAAGTCGCCGTTAGACTGCCAGAGGCGCGTGATAGCACTAATTAGGATAACAGAATTTCGGAATACATGCACAGAACGGTCTACATGCAAGAAGTAATGATCAAATTTGTACTATAGCTAGCGCTAGAAACTGTTTAATTAATTAATTAATTAATTAAAACTAGGAGACTTTGTCACAAGCAGGTGACTACTTAATTCATGAAACTTGGGATAAAACACGAGCTAGGACTCACTAGAGTAGACCGGCGCTAGCAAATTAATGCAGTGGCCTAATTATACAGGCTGTCAATATTTAATTGAAACCGTTTAATTAATGAACTTAACACATATATCCATATGCTTATAATCCGTAAAGCTAGCTAACTAGCTATATAAGGCAACTCCCAAAAACAATTCCTGCTGAACACATAGCACAATATATGTCACAATATATATGTCACAATGCTTCTTCAACTGCTCGTCTGAGGTAGCCTATTGTTGCGTCTTCAGCAGCAGCCTGTGCATGCCATCTAGTCAGAATCTCAAAACACTGTTGTCTGACACTTTTCGACCCCTCGACTGTCTCATGATCATCTACCTCTACGTTCAAAGCGGCAGCCAAAAATGTCAAGTTAAGAGAACGATTCTCTGCAAGCTGTTTGGCCAGTAGATTAATATGTTTCTTTGAGACAGGTTCTTCAACAGACTCGAGCAGCAGTGCTAAATCTAAACAACAATATATATACTAGATGTTAATCATATCGTCTAAGTACAAGTTGTCAAGTCAGTCTAACTGACAATATCAACAGTATTTTCATTTTGATAATACCAATTTACACAGAGAACCTGCTTTTGAAATATTACTGATCAAGCAGGGAAATAATTAATGACAAGCCAACTTAGGTTGCAATCATACTTGCTATTCTGCAAAATGAAAGCGGTCTATAAAAATAATTAATTAAACATAAACATAAAGCTGTGGCCAACAATGGCTGACTAGCACGTACAGCCCAAATCTCAGTAGTGTACCTTGCTGAGGCAGAGTAGTTTTCGAACTATCAGCGTCTGGCTCCTGTCTTAAATGGTGAGATGCAATCACATCAGGATCAGCAAAGTCACATAAAACTACGTCATCTACATAATGGCAAACACCATTTGTGTAGTTACACATTTCCTCTACGTGAGCTTCAGTCTGTGTTGCCGATAGAACTGAATTGATAGACGTAATCAGTGACTTCATGAGATTATCCTTGTTCTGCTCAGATGCAAAGAGTCGAAATCGATATAGACACTTTGCAGCAGCTAAACCTTGTCTCCTTAATTTATTGACTTCATCATACTGAAAAACGCGCATATCATTTTCATCAACTTTGCTGACAATGTTCTTTCTTAGGCAAGTGACATGTGGGCAGAGATGACCACAACTGAACGTGAGATTTTTAAATTTTTGTTTTGAAATTTCGGCAACAACGCCAAACAGCCATAATATCAATTTCTTTTCATCATTACTATCACTGAAACACAATGCACAAAACATAATAAAATAACTCAATTATGCTCCTCTAATCATTTACCTCAGCTGGTGCTGTACAACAATCCGATTTGCCAATGGTTTGATAACAAAGTGAATGCGATGATTTTGGGCCATTAGACAAGCTCTCTTTGATAGGATAGGAAGCCGTTCATTCTTCAGACTATGTTGCAACTCTGGCTGTTGCTGCATGTGAGTAAGAAGTCGTACAATAAGATGCAAATATAGCCAAGGAGGTAGAAAATCAACAAAGTCAAAGTAGAATTCTTTTTCCCAGTTGTGCAACAAGTCTACAAGATCCGGATGGTCTTCTGGAAGTTGACAAGGTACAAGATATATCTCTGCATACGTGTCTGTTATACGTTGATCAGTTTGCTGCTGTTCAGATTCATCACGACTGGTTTCCAGTGTCACTTGTTTCATTTGTTCTGTTAGCTGCTTTGTATCAGGAGATAAAGAGATTTGCCTGTGCAACAGCTTACAGATAAATCCTAGTGCTTGGAATAAAAGGCATAGTATGCCAACGTCACTGTCAGAAAATTTATGAAGGTCATGCATGATGTGGTGCATGAGCTTCTGTGTCAAAATTCCTTTGTTTTCAAGAATAAGCCAATCAGAACGATAACTTGACTCTCGCTTACTTTTGTTTGGTAATTTGACAAGAAGTGTCATCAGGTCAACAAGCCACTGTGGATTAGGAATTACAAACTCTTCAAGAGACTTTTTCATTTCTTCATCTAATCCTTGCATTGCAGCTAAAACAGAAGAATGACACTTGGATAATCGTAACATAATGTGTATGAAACGTACTAGCTGCAAAAAAAAGTAAAGTGCGTGTGTCAAGTTCACACAATGTGTTCTGACCCAAAGTAAGTTGTGTGAACTGCATACCCTATTATCGAGACATAAATCAAGACATACAAATATCTATTGGAAGACTTACCAGGTACAACAATAAGTCCAACATCATGGAAAAATGTACTCATTGTCTGGAATGGACCTTTACGCACATCAACATTGCATTGGGCTGCAATTTCTTTCATTTTGTCAAATGGTAACAAACACCGAGGTTCACTAGCTGAATGTTCCATCTTGTCAAATAAAGATAGTTGGTGAAATTTCAAAATTTTTTCTTCAAATTGAAGCCATGACAAAGGAATATCTTCTTTCATGTAGCTTCTTGCTAAAGCTGCCTTTACTATAGCCTTTCGTAGCACACAAACATTTCTGTCTTGAAAGTCAGGACAGGAATTCTCAACTCGAGCTAAAATTTCATCATTATCCTCGTCATCATCAACTGGGACATATTCAATGTGACAAGCAAACTCCTCTGATTTCTGATAGCATTTGTCAATTTGGTTTATTGCCATCTTCACACGATCTTCTGTTGCTTTCTCGCTATCCTTGTGAGTGCCAACAAAGAATAGTCGCACTGGTTCAGGTTCCAAAGAAGTATGAGCATGAACTGACGCAACCCACATATGAATACGTTGCAAGTCTGCATCAGTAATTCCTTTGTCAGTCAACTTGGCTAGATCGAACACAATAAGATAAATAGCCCGTCTGGTGAGAAAGATGTGATGCATAGGCTCATACAGAGGTTGACCTGCAAAATCCCAAACACTTAGTTTGACTGTTTCATCATCCTGAGAGCCACTCAATTGCCAGTGCTTCTTCAATTTCGGCATTGGCAATTCACTAAAGTCATGCTGCAATAGTTCTGGTTCAGATCTTCTCTTTCTTCGTTTTTTCCTTTTCTTGGTTACAGGAACCTCATCATCGTAAGATCTACTGTAAATATGTAGTTGAGGCTCATCAGAAAAACGCACTCGATTACCCTTGTATGGTTGTGGCCTCTCTACTGAAAGGTAACGTCTGTCATCTTTTGCAATTCTACGTTGAGTCACATAACTTTCTTGTGCAGACCCTTTTATCAAAGCAGCTGGTGGTACTGCAAATCGTGGTACAGATTTTACATCAGCTAACGTTGATGGTCTTCCTTGTGCTTGTGTTTCTGTTCTTGTTACAGTATGACTTGCCTCTAATCTGCTTGCTGACTTCTGATCATCACCTTGTAAACGAAATTCCTCTATCGGTACACGAGAACGTGGTTTAGTAGAAGCAATCTCATCTTGCTTGACACGTTTTACAATTTCCTGAGCTATTTTGTCATTGAAATCTGAGTGAGGCACATCCATCACCTTCCACACAGTGTCACTGACAGGTTCTACATCAGGAGTGCTGATTAGCCTCGTGTCAATGCCCTCGGTACAAGCCAGATCATCTATAAATTCCTGACCAGTAAGATATCGAAAGAGAGAAGTTTTGCCAACTCGAGCATCTCCTAGCAGCATAAGCTTGATTCTGTGTGGCTTAGTTTTCCCATCTCGTAAAGCTGCTCTAAAATGGCGAATAGCTGCTTTTCCTCGAGATCGAATTTCTGGAGGAACTAAAATCATTGAAAATCATAAACAAATTCACAACAATATTCATAAACATAACATACTTTCAGACGTCACTTCTGCTGCAGTAAAACCACTCTAATCATAAGTAACAAAACAAACGATGATTTAAAAGTTAACAATAATGCACAGATCACACCAAACTATATTTTACAGCATTTCTGATAGACAAATCTGCTCCTGAGTTGCAGATCTTCTCACACACAGATTCATGACCTTTCTTCTTGGCAAGATGCAGAGGAGTGTTTTTATCCTGAATCAAATAGCTTGCTACACACAAAATTACTTAACATTAATAAAATCACTTACGATGTTTTGAACATTCACAGTTGCTTTGTTTGCAATGAGAACATCAACAACGTCCTCTTTATTGTACAAAGCTGCCCAGTGAAGAGGTCTGTAGCCATTCTTAACAAAAAATCAAAAGATTAGCTCCCAATCCCTCACTTAATAAAAAATTCATTATTTTACAAGCAAAAAATCCAAGCATGACAAGTACGAGTTGAGACTAACAAACTACTGTACTCCTGCAAATAGAGCTCCATAAGTTCTTTTTTCAGTCCTCTGGCCAGAGTGGCATTATTTAACTAAGCATACGGCTCTGACATTCTCTTGCTCTGCAGTCATATTTCAGGTCATCGTAACAGCAAACATACATTCCATTTTGACATAATGTACATCTCAAGTATATTCAATGTCAATTGCACTAAGATCACAGCTCTCTTAGCCTGTGGCGTGTATCCCTGCTCATCGTCAGGCAGCATAGTGCACGTATTGTTCAGTTCCAGCATTTCGTTCTTGAGTTTGTCATGTCCTTGACGGCAAGGTCAAATGATTAGTACTCCAAGGGACTTTAATCATGCAAGCATGGGATTATATTATTTAGATTGACAGTCTCCATTAGCTTCTATTCTCAAGCATGAGGTGCAACTAGAGCTCTATTGTCAAAAAATTGGTATTATAATAAACAATGTAAATTCACGAAAAACTCAAGCATATCCTACTTACTTTGGCAACTGAATCAACATTTGCTTTTTGTCTGATGAGATATTGTGCAATTTGTTGAAATCCAAGCTTGCTGGCAATGTGAAGTGCTGTGTACTTATTCTAGCATTCATTAAAACAACATCAATCAACTAGCCAGTCTGCATACTTACGAAGCATTACACAGTTGATGAATTTACCTCTCCACAATCTGGCTCATCAACAGGCACTTTCCACTTTTCAACAAGCCATTGCACTATGTCAAGATGGCCACCATTCATACCATTCACAGCACAAAAGAGAGGAGTCCATCCACTCTAAATAACAATTGTAGGTTTGCTGTTAGTAGCCATGAATAGACTGTGCCTACCTTAGTGCTTGCAAGCAACATTTCCTTTTGACGCTCGCTGTCTGCTGCCTCCAAAAGAGCTTGGCAGCTACGCAGACTGCCAACTTTGCAAGCCAGATGCAAAGCCAACCAACCTTCCTACGTAAGGAAATCTCATCTTGCCAATTGCAACATGCAACAAACTTCTAACTGTACTGTCAATTCATATCAGACCTCAGTAGCAACAAAAATATCAGCCTTGCATTCGATAAGAAATTTCAACACATCTACTTTCTGGCTATTCACGGCACAGTGGATAGGTGTCCATCCCTAGAATAGATAAAAGAAACGAGATTTATAATTTAGTTAATGATGCAGATGTGTTTGTTTGCATTATTGCTGGCTAATGAACAGTGCTGTACCAGGCAACAACCTGCCATAATACCAAGAGACACCCTACTAATTCACTGTACTATCCTTATTCGCTTCAATGCCTCGAGTAATGAAGTTTCTAAACAGCCCAAGTTCCATTTGCCAGTAATTTGCAACCCAAAAACATGAGCAGTTGCATTAAACAACTATTATATAAGTGTTCATGGCCATATTAAAATCTATCCCTAGAACTTAATTAATTCATATCAGAATTTCACAACTAGACAAGTTGTCTACTTCCTCTTACCAAACCAACACTCAAACAATTAATAAAGTTAATTTAATTTAAATGAGAGTGAAATTGAAAAACCGATTGATTGATTATTTAAATTTGAAATGCAAGATTCAATTAAGTAGTAACATTACTGAATTTCACCTTTAGAGTTTGTGCGTTAATGTCCAGTCGGCGTGTTTCAATAATCATCTTGACCATTTCTACTGTTCCACTAGACGCTGCTGAATGCAAGACAGAGTTGTGTTCCTGTCAATTAAATCACATATAGCTAACCTAGGTAGAACATCTTGCATTTTAAGAACTTACTCTCGTTAGCAGAGTAGGATCTGCACCCTTCTCTAGTAGCAGCCGTATGAACTCAGGACTAGGACACTTGGTAGCCCAATGGAGGGCGGTCCAACCACCTTTCGCTTTCACGTTCAACCATGAGAGTTTCGGAAAACTCAAAATCTTTTTTAATCCAGGCAGATCTGCCGCTAGCACTGCCTCATGCAATGGTGTCTATAACAAACGTACGTAGTATACTACAAACGCATCACCTACGTGGACGACTCTCCACTGATTACTTTGCCTCCCTGGAAATGGTTGTGAAGTATTAGAGATGTAGACACTATTTTGCTTCCAAGTGTAAAATCTATATTTAAAATTGTTAGAAACAACTGCCATTTCATGTGACTACAAATTCTGTAATACCACAAAAACTGGCTATCGCCATCAAATAATAAGATTCAAAACATACACACTCAGAAGTCATCCCCCATGAAGTTGTTGGTATAATTCAAGAAACATTTTGCATTGATCATAGCAGACAGTTATGATTTCTTATTGTTCATTTGCAACAAGACAACGTGCAAACATGACTTAGACTGTTCACGTGAAAACCCTCTTATAAATGTTGATGATTTGTGATTGGCAATCAATCCATTGTCTGTAGTTGCCACATACAACCAACCACAACTGCTGTTCTGTGACTGGACCATTTTCACCAACCAGAAGCATGACACATTCCGAGCAAACATAGGTCATACATGTACATATACAACCTTGCAAGCAGACCTCAAGTGCACCAAGGTGAGTTTCATTAAAACAAGTGTCTGATGAGAATACCGTAGTGTGCAAAAATTGAATTCTATTCAAGAAACCCCAAACAACAATACCAATACTCATTTCATTTGGCTGCTGCAAGTCACATACCAAGTTCTTACTACCAAACAATCGTTTGTCTAACTTTTATCACATAAAACATAATTAATCAAAACTATCAAAGGTACCTTTTTGTAGCTGTCTAGTAAGATGTGAGGGGCCATCTCCAGACTTTGGTACTGAGTGCAATGATGGTAACTCCACTGAACAATCTTTGGTAAAATGTGAGGGGATGTCTCCAGATTTCAGTATTGGGTGCATCGATGGTAACTCTGCTGAACAATCTGGGAGCGAGGCAAACCCAAACGTGATTTTAAATGCTGCAGGTAAAATTTTTGCAAAACGTTGACAAAATACTGGCCTTGACTTTGGACTGAAGAAAGCAATGATGAGCTGCACCATTGCCAGTCCTGGTAACCGAATGACTAGCAGACAACTGTTACAAGACAAAATTTGAACAATTTCTATTTCTGAATCCTTGACTCCCGCTTCTAGAGAGAGAAGATTAAGTATCGTGTTGGCGTGTCTTTCAACCTCAGCTTTCTCAACTCCACTGACAACAACTGTAATCAAAGCTTTGTTGGCAACATGAACTACATGAATCCATTTTCTCTCTGAATAATTGAATTGATGACACGCTGGATATGATATAATAGATTCTTTTGGAATCCCAAGTCCATGAAACAAAGCAAGCTTTAGTTGTTCCCCAAATTCTCGTTCCTTAAAGTCTTTTAATAAACTTTCTTTCATCAAAATTTGAACAGATTTTCGATTCAGTTTCTGCTCAGATGTGCTGTCATCAGAACCACCCTCTAGAAATAACAAGAAAAATACATCATTAGTATAGTACCACACAATTTCCAAGCCAAATGGTTGGTTCCACAACTCAAGCCTTAATCTTTAAAAATCTAAGAGAATGCTGGTCTTTGCGTCTGTGCTCCATTTTTGTCCTTTACTACGGTTGCAATATTGCCTCGACCTACAACAAACAATTTAATTTCATTACTACCAATGCCTTCGACGTGGCACGGCCGAAATCTGGTTTTGTCTGCAGTACTTGCAGACTACGCCACCCTCCTCTTCCAATTTAATCCAAAGAAAGGATGCTACTTGCCCACCAGTGACTAGCCTCGGCCTCCCACACCCGTGTAACGCCACTTTAAAATCTTTTTTTTTAAATCGGCGCTACACCGGTCTGGTAGGACAAGGCTAACCAACACAGCTAAATGTACTCAAGCAGCTGCTTGTCGTTTGGGTGGCAGTTTCCTGTTGTAACACTGTCAGCAGAGTCCATCGCTTGAGATGGACCTTCAACATGGTCTCGGGGAAACAACGTTATGTTCCCAGCAAAAGCATCTAGGGATATTATATGCTCCTGGTTCCCAGCAATTCACGACGACGAGCCATTATCACATGAATAACACGTGAACAATGTGTGACTAACAGCCGTCTCTGCGCATAACACATGTCTCTGTTATCCCGAAATTGAAAGTACAATTACTCAGTGCTTTGTTGCTACCTGAAGTTTGACTTACAGCTAGTTGCACTTGGTCAAGCATGCTGGGAACTTAACCGACTAGACAATGCTGAAAATTTGATTTGACACATGTGAGTCACTAGCCTAGTGGTTCCGGAGGCAATGCTTTGCGCCCAATATGGCGTCTTTCTGGCAACAACAGAAGCAAATCAATCGCTTTCTGGTGTAATTTTGCCTTGCCCCCTGCTAAAATCGAGCCCTGCAACTGATTATACAACATCAACACACAAGCAAAACTGCAACTTGTAACAGTTGAATATAGCTTTGAAGTCGGTGCGCCATGAAGCGTCAATGGACTTAATCAATTAATTTTTAGATGCATGCCTAGTAGTAGACAACCTTCTTGTCTCTCTATGACTAGCTAGAGTCAACTGCATGCACTGACCATCGAGCTCTAGAAATTGGCTTTTGCAGAATAAAAATATCGAGGAATCTAAAGACTACATTTAGGCTGGCTAGAAGCACGGAATGCCTATCAGTGCCACACCCACATAACTATAGGTTAATTAATTAATCGTCACATGCTGCTACATGCAACTGTTTTTTCTTCTATAGATACTTACTCTCAATGCCGATTAGACGATCTGGTCGAAAACGACTTTCCAATTCACCCAATGTCTTATCTCCAGGCTCCAAAAGTACGTCGCAGAATTCGTCAAATGATCCGGGACCTTGTTTACGAAGCACACCTAGAATTTCCAAAGCCAAGTCCGTTTCTGACTTAGTTGACTTGGTGAAACGTTCCTCTTCATCTCCATTAATAAGGCCATGACTATATAGCCGTGGAGGAAGTCGATTCCGAAGTGGACACAACACCTCAGCCACAGACACTAGTTGAGGCTTCAACACCGTTTCCCATCTAGAGTCTTTTGTTGCTGCAGCTGTAGCCATTTATTCAGCAAGTAACGCTCACCACAACCCAGAGCTCACGTGAAAGATCAGAGGGCGTGTATCGTCGCAATCGTCATGCTTAATGTACGGGAATTTGGTTTCGAACTAAACAGAAGTATGCGACAGGAAAGGGTCTGGCTACGCAAGACTACAGTTTGGTTCAAAGCCGTATCTATATATTATATATATATATATATATGGTTGGTTTTGGGTTAGTTTTTAAAAAGATTATATATATATATATATATATATATATATATATATATATATATATATATATATATATATGGTATGGTTCAGAGCCCACTACTAGCTTCTCGACCTGGCGTTGCCCGGGTAACACTAGACAGGTGCAGCAAAGGGTTGCGTACTTTTACATATCCTACCTAGTAATTAAAAACAACACTTATTAGCCTGATGTATGCAAATTGGTATGTTGTTGCATGAGTATCCCGTTCTAATTTATTATGAAGTGTATCTCTGAAAACTTATCAGCCAGACAGAATTCTATAGATTTATAAATAGTATCCAATTGAAGACACGGAGTGTCCCGTTTCCAAAAATCCCGTTGATTGGATTA
Organism: Corticium candelabrum; assembly: GCF_963422355.1. Taxonomy (NCBI): domain Eukaryota; kingdom Metazoa; phylum Porifera; class Homoscleromorpha; order Homosclerophorida; family Plakinidae; genus Corticium; species Corticium candelabrum. Next base: position 12,478,197 of record NC_085085.1, read on the forward strand.
GTGATTGGTTGAAGCCATTTCGACTTGGACGCCGAGTTACTGCGAAGATGCTGTTGCTGTTGCGAGGAACAGGTGTATCGAACTAGGCATTAGTCGACACGTGTCCAGTTTAGAAAATTCCATTGATTGGATTATTGATCCCGTTGAAGCCATTTCGACAGTCCCGTTGCTGGAAACAGGTGTATCGAACCTGGCATCTATAATTTCGACGCGAATCCCGTGTATCCGTAATGTAAAGTCACGTGCAGTACTCACCCGGATACTTCGTTTCCCGTACATGACGAAGTCACGACTCGTGCCGACTCTCGTCATTTCGACAGTCCCGCTGAACGTCGTCACTTCAAAGACGTTTCTGGTATTGCGGGGAACACGTGTATCAAACACGGCAGCTCTTCGATGGGCGTAGACGGGCAAACGGCTGTGGGAGTTTTTTCAAGACCCGGATATTTGCAAAAATGTCTTCCCTCTCCCAACGTCGACAGCAATAAACGACACGCTCCGCGCGTACCGTCCGACGTCGGGAACGTGCAGTTTAATTTCGGTACAGATCCGATACGGAGTTACGGAGATATTCGCGCGCGAGAGGAGGCGGCTTCCATCGGCTGGAAATCGCGCCTAGGGATTCGGCGTGCGCGAGCCAAATTCGGCGGAGATCGGACTCGCCCTTCTTTTTATCCTGATTTACACACACACACACACACACACACACACACACACACACACACACACACACACACACACACACACACACACACACACACCACGTGCAAGACACACAGACAGGCGGCTCTCCTTTTTATATAGAAACAAGCTCCAATGCCCGGCTTCGCCCGGGTAATAGTTTAATCACACAAATTATTGATTTGCAGACACTGTTTGCTATTAATGACAGACAGACAGGACAGACAGACAGACAGGTCGCCTTTATAGGTAGAGATTATAGCAGAAAGTATCTAAAAATGCGTTTGATGGTTGGAGACGCAGAGGGGGTGTAGCCAGGTCACGTACAGTTTGTATAGAGAGATCTTTGTAGATTTCCCAACTCTCTGCTGTATAGTGTTGGTTATCATCCTTGTGCAAAAAAAGTTCCAATAACTGCACAAACCAATTACACTAACTTACGCCTTTGTCAGCGCAACCCGAGCCAGACCACGTGGAGGTCAAGGCATATACTGGCTCAAAAAATTGGTTGAGACATGCTCAACCTGGAGCTCCCGGCTGCAGTGGTATTTGAATGTTACGTACCTGCTAGATGTCTTCAGCATAGGCCTCTCACACTCCTCTTAACAGTCAACCTCTTCTAAGCTAACCCTGGTTCAGTCGCTGCTGGCCAGCATCATAGGTGATGTTGGCCATGAATGCCTGCAGCGAATCTAAAGATGACCATCTTGTCGACAGCACTTCCTGGTACACTATGTTTTCGTTTTCCTTCTTTTACCAAGAAAGTTAGTCCGTGTTTGGAGGCAACTCTAGGAATGCCAACATAAAGCTGTCCATGGCTAAAGGGTGGCTCGTGTAGATCTAGCCCTGCCACAGCTAAGGTCTGCCCTTGTGCCTTGTTACCCTTAATAGTCATAGCTTATCTTCCGCTGCACGCGCTGCAGCAGTTCTGTTGCAGTCGGCGGCCAATCGTTCTTGTCTGGCTACAGCGTGTTCCTCTACGCGAGTTCTGGCAGTGGTGTCGCGATTAATCTGAATTCGTCGCTGTCTGTCTAACTCGTTTTCGTTCGCGCGAGCTGTAGCACTCCTGTGTCTGTCGCTGTCTAATCGCCATCGTCTAGCTGCCTCACCTTGCTCAGCACGCGCTCTCGCCGCTGTCTCTGTCGCCATCCAAACGTTGCCGTCTCGCTACTTCGTCTTCTTCTAAACGTCTCCGTTTTTGACTGGCTGCAGCTGCGGATGAAAAGCGGTCATCCGTCTCTTCGGAGGCATTGTAAAAAACAACGAAAAATGTCACGTATACACTTGCAATCGTGTAGCACTACAAGATATTGCGCAGCTAGTAGAATTATCGGCAGTGTGAACCATCCTCTAGAGACATCGTCACTTCCCTCCGCTGCAGGGAGTGCATACCGTCCGATGTCAGGAACGGGTCCGTTTAAATTCGGTGGAGATACCGTCCGATGTCCCGTTGAATGTCGCCAGGAAGACAAATGAAGTCACGTGCAGTTAGACGTAGTCACGGCTCGTCTGATCTTGCCCTTTTCGACGTCGTCGGCAAGAAACGACACGATCGGCGCCTACCGTTCGACGTCAGGAACGGGCAGTCTAAATTCGGTGGAGATACGATGCGCCGTTCCAGAGATACTCGCGCGCGAGCGGAAGCGAGTGCGATCGGCAGAAAATCGCGTCGTCGTGGGAGAAGTCAGGAAGACGACCGCAATTTCACTTTCGACGCGAATGAATTCGGCGTGCGCAAGCCAAATTCGGCTGAGATCGGACTCGCCTATTTTGAGAAACGCTCCAACAGACGGACAGACAGACAGACAGACACCTCTGCTTTATTTAAACATATATAAATAGTATATATAGATAGTACGGCTCCGGTTTGGTTCTTTTTAATCAACTAAAATTTAGATTTGAGTGCAAGTCGAACAATAGATGCAGTGTGGGAAAATTACCAGATCTTGGTATCCCGGGCACATACAAACATGGAAATAATACCTTCGAAACGCACGTGAGGAGGTGGAGGCACTGGTGCATTCTAACAGTCAGAATGATGCTCATACGTTGGAACGAGCAGCTTCTGGAATATTACATATGTAGACTCCACCCCAGTCGGACAGGGCCCATCCTATTCTGCTAAAGAGTAGATGTAATCACCTTAATTGCATTCCTTAGACTAGACTAGACAGCCAATTAGTTCTCAATGACGTCTCCAGAGTCACAAGCGACCTCAATTCACAGCCTTTAGAAGACATCCGCACCTACTTTTGTCAGTAGAATTTCTGCAGCTATTTTAGAATGCCATCACAAGCTTGTAATGAGTGTTTACATTGTGTTTAGCAGACGTCATTGAAGTAGTTACACTAATTCTGATTTCAATTTCCTATTTTCTCCACTAGACAGCCCAAACTGACAAAGTCTACACAAACAATTCCCACGCTGCATCTATTGTTCGAATGGAATTTTTTTAGTTTACAATTCTTAATTTGTGACATCGCGACTGAGATTCTGCGTTTTCTCAGGCCAATGAAGACGTCATCAGACTGCCAGAGGCGCGCGATAGCAATAATTCGGATAACAGAATTTCGGAATACATGCACAGAGCGGTCTACATGCAAGAAGTAAAGATCAAATTTGTACTACAGCTAGCGCTAGAAACTGTTTAATTAATTAATTAATTAAAAACTAGGAGACTTTGCCAGAAGCAGTTGACTACTTAATTCATGCAACTTGGGATAAAACACGAGCTAGGACTCATTAGAGTAGACCGGCGCTAGCAAATTAATGCAGTGGCCTAATTATACAGGCTGTCAATATGTAATTTAAACCGTTTAATTAATTAACTTAAAACATACATCCATATGCTTATAATCCGTAATGCTAGCTAGATTTATACGGCAACTCCCAAAAACAATTCCCGCAGAACACATAGCACAATAGATATGTCACAATGCTTCTTCAACTGCTCGTCCGAGATAGCCGATTGTTGCGTCTTCAGCAGCAGCCTGTGCATGCCATCTGGTCAGAATCTGAAAACACTGCTCTCTGACACTTTTCAACCTCTCGACTGTCTCATCTACCTCTACGTTCAAAGCGGCAGCCAAAAATGTCAAGTTAAGAGAAGGATTCTCTGCAAGCTGTTTGGCCAGTAGATTAATATGTTTCTTTGAGACAGGTACAGGTTCTTCAAGAGACTCGAGTAGCAGTGCTAAATTTAAACAACAAATATCAGTATTAAAGTCACTATGTGACTATATATATATATATATATATATATATATATATATATATATATATATATATAGTCACATCATACTAGATGTTAATCATATGGTCTAAGTAAAGTTGTCAAGTCAGTCTAACTGACAATATCAACAGTATTTATTTTGATAATACCAATTTACACAGAGAACATGCTTTTGAAATATTAAAATCTACTGATCAAGCAGAGAAATAATTAATGACAAGCCAACTTAGGTTGCAATCATACTTGCTATTCTGCAAATTTAAAGCGGTCTATAAAAATAATTAATTAAACATAAAATAAAGCTGTGGCCAACAATGGCTGACTACCACGTACAGCCCAAATCTCAGTAGTGTACCTTGCTGAGGTAGAATAGTTTTCGAACTACCAGAATCTGGCTCCTGTCTTAAATGTTGAGATGCAATCACATCAGGATCCGCAAAGTCACATAAAACTACGTCATCTACATAATGGCAAACACCGTTTGTGTAGTTACACATTTCCTCTACGTGAGCTTCAGTCTGTGTTGCCGATAGAACTGAATTGATAGACGTAATCAGTGACTTCATGAGATTATCCTTGTTCTGCTCAGATGCAGAGAGTCGAAATTGATATAGACACTTTGCAGCAGCTAAACCTTGTCGCCTTAATTTATTGACGGCTTCATCATAATGAAAAACGCGCATATCATTGTCATCAACTTTGTTGACAATGTGCTTTTTTAGGCAAGTGACATGTGGGCAGAGATGACCACAACTGAACGTGAGATTTTTAAATTTTTGTTTTGAAATTTCGGCAACAACGCCAAACAGCCATAATATCAATTTCTTTTCATCATTACTATCACTGAAACACAATGCACAAAACATAATAAAAAATAACTCAATCATGCTCCTCTAATCATTTACGTACCTCAGCTGGTGCTGTACAACAATCCGGTTTGCCAATGGTTTGATAATAAAGCGAATGCCCAAGTTTTGGGCCATTAGACAAGCTCTCTTTGATAGGAAAGGCAGACGGCCACGCTTGAGACTCTGTTGCAACTCTGTCTGTTGCTGCATGTGAGTAAGAAGTCGCACAATGAGATGCAAATATAGCCAAGGAGGTAGAAAATCAGCAAAGTCAAAGTAGAATTTTTTTTCCCAGTTGTGCAACAACTCTTCAAGATTAGGATGGTCTTCTGGGAGTCGACAAGGTACAAGATATATCTCTGCATGCATGTCTGTTAGATGTTGGTCAGTTTGCTGCTGTTCAGATTCATCACGACTGGTTTCCAGTGTCACTTGTTTCATTTGTTCTGTTAGCTGCTTTGTATCAGGAGATAAAGAGATTTGCCTGTGCAACAGCTTACAGATAAATCCTAGTGCTTGGAATAGAAGACATAGTATGCGAACGTCACTGTCAGAAAATTTATGAAGGTCATGCATGATGTGGTGCATGAGCTTCTGTGTCAGAATTCCTTTGTTTTCAAGAATAAGCCAATCAGAACGATAACTTAAATCTCGCTTACTTTCGTTTGGTAATTTGACAAGAAGAGTCATCAGGTCAACAAGCCATTGTGGATTAGGAATTACAAACTCTTCAAGAGACTTTTTCATTTCTTCATCTAATCCTTGCATTGAAGCTAAAACAGAAAAATGACACTTAGATAATCGTAACATAATGTGTATGAAACGTACTAGCTGCAACAAAAAGTAAAGTGCATGTGTCAAGTTCACACAATGTGTTCTGACCCAAAGTAAGTTGTGTGAACTGCATACCCTATTATCGAGACATAAATCAAGACATACAAATATCTATTGGAAGACTTACCAGGTACAACAATAAGTCCAACATCATGGAAAAATGTACTCATTGTCTGGAATGGACCTTTATGCACATCAACATTGCATTGGGCTGCAATTTCTTTCATTTCGTCAAAAGGTAACAAACACCGAGGTTCACTAGCTGAATGTTCCATCTTGTCAAATAAAGACTGTTGATGAAATTTCAAAATTTTTTCTTCAAATTGAAGCCATGACAAAGGAATATCTTCTTTCATGTAGCTTCTTGCTAAAGCTGCCTTTACTATAGCCTTTCGTAGCACACAAACATTTCTGTCTTGAAAGTCAGGACAGGAATTCTCAACTCGAGCTAAAAGTTCATCATTATCCTCGTCATCATCAACTGGGACATATTCAATGTGACAAGCAAACTCCTCTGATTTCTGATAGCATTTGTCAATTTGGTTTATTGCCATCTTCACACGATCTTCTGTTGCTTTCTCGCTATCCTTGTGAGTGCCAACAAAGAATAGTCGCACTGGTTCAGGTTCCAAAGAAGTATGAGCATGAACTGACGCAACCCACATATGAATACGTTGCAAGTCTGCATCAGTAATTCCTTTGTCAGTCAACTTGGCTAGATCGAACACAATAAGATAAATAGCCCGTCTGGTGAGAAAGATGTGATGCATAGGCTCATACAGAGGTTGACCTGCAAAATCCCAAACACTTAGTTTGACTGTTTCATCATCCTGAGAGCCACTCAATTGCCAGTGCTTCTTCAATTTCGGCATTGGCAATTCACTAAAGTCATGCTGCAATAGTTCTGGTTCAGATCTTCTCTTTCTTCGTTTTTTCCTTTTCTTGGTTACAGGAACCTCATCATCGTAAGATCTACTGTAAATATGTAGTTGAGGCTCATCAGAAAAACGCACTCGATTACCCTTGTATGGTTGTGGCCTCTCTACTGAAAGGTAGCGTCTGTCATCTTTTGCAATTCTACGTTGAGTCACATAACTTTCTTGTGCAGACCCTTTTATCAAAGCAGCTGGTGGTACTGCAAATCGTGGTACAGTTTTTACATCAGCTAACGTTGATGGTCTTCCTTGTGCTTGTGTTTCTGTTCTTGTTACAGTATGACTTGCCTCTAATCTGCTTGCTGACTTCTGATCATCACCTTGTAAACGTAATTCCTCTATCGGTACACGAGAACGTGGTTTAGTAGAAGCAATCTCATCTTGCTTGACACGTTTTACAATTTCCTGAGCTATTTTGTCATTGAAATCTGAGTGAGGCACATCCATCACCTTCCACACCGTGTCACTCACAGGTTCTACATCAGGAGTGCTGATTAGCCTTGTGTCAATGCCCTCCGTACAAGCCAGATCATCTATAAATTCCTGACCAGTAAGATATCGAAAGAGAGAAGTTTTGCCAACTCGAGCATCTCCTAGCAGCATAAGCTTGATTCTGTGTGGCCTGGTTTTCCCATCTCGTAAAGCTGCTCTAAAATGGCGAATAGCTGCTTTTCCTCGAGATCGAATTTCTGGAGGAACTAAAATCATTGAAAATCATAAACAAATTCACAACAATATTCATAAACATAACATACTTTCAGACGTCACTTCTGCTGCAGTAAAACCACTCTAAGCATAAGTAACAAAACAAACGATGATTTAAAAGTTAACAATAATGCACAGATCACACCAAACTATATTTTACAGCATTTCTGATAGACAAATCTGCTCCTGAGTTGCAGATCTTCTCACACACAGATTCATGACCTTTCTTCTTGGCAAGATGCAGAGGAGTGTTTTTATCCTGAATCAAATAGCTTGCTACACACAAAATTACTTACATTAATAAAATCACTTACACTGTTTTGAACATTCACAGTTGCTTTGTTTGCAATGAGAACATCAACAACGTCCTCTTTATTGTACAAAGCTGCCCAGTGAAGAGGTCTGTAGCCATTCTTAACAAACAATCAAAAGATTAGCTCCCAATCCCTCACTTAATAAAAAATTCATTATTTTACAAGCAAAAAATCCAAGCATGACAAGTACGAGTTGAGACTAACAAACTACTGTACTCCTGCAAATAGAGCTCCACAAGTTCGTTTTTCAGTCCTCTGGCCAGAGTGGCATTATTTAACTAAGCATACGGCTCTGACATTCTCTTGCTCTGCAGTCATATTTCAGGTCATCGTAACAGCAAACATACATTCCATTTTGACATAATGTACATCTCAAGTATATTCAATGTCAATTGCACTAAGATCACAGCTCTCTTAGCCTGTGGCGTGTATCCCTGCTCATCGTCAGGCAGCATAGTGCACGTATTGTTCAGTTCCAGCATTTCGTTCTTGAGTTTGTCATGTCCTTGAAGGCAAGGTCAAATGATTAGTACTCCAAGGGGACTTTAATCATGCAAGCATGGGATTATATTATTTAGATTGACAGTCTCCATTAGCTTCTATTCTCAAGCATGAGGTGCAACTAGAGCTCTATTGTCAAAAAATTGGTATTATAATAAACAATGTAAATTCACAAAAACTCAAGCATATCCTACTTACTTTGGCAACTGAATCAACATTTGCTTTTTGTCTGATGAGATATTGTGCAATTCGTTGAAATCCAAGCTTGCTGGCAATGTGAAGTGGTGTGTACTTATTCTAGCATTCATTAAAACAACATCAATCAACTAGCCAGTCTGCATACTCACGAAGCATTACACAGTTGATAAATTTACCTCTCCACAATCTGGCTCATCAACAGGCACTTTCCACTTTTCAACAAGCCATTGCACTATGTCAAGATGGCCACCATTCATACCATTCACAGCACAAAAGAGAGGAGTCCATCCATTCTAAATAACAATTGTAGGTTTGCTGTTAGTAGCCATGAATAGACTGTGCCTACCTTAGCGCTTGCAAGCAACATTTCCTTTTGACGCTCGCTGTCTGCTGCCTCCAAAAGAGCTTGGCAGCTACGCACACTGCCAACTTTGCAAGCCAGATGCAAAGCCAACCAACCTTCCTACGTAAGGAAATCTCATCTTGCCAATTGCAACATGCAACAAACTTCTAACTGCACTGTCAATTCATATCAGACCTCAGTAGCAACAAAAATATCAGCCTTGCATTCGATAAGAAATTTCAGCACATCTACTTTCTGGCTATTCACGGCACAGTGGATAGGTGTCCATCCCTAGAATAGATAAAAGAAACGAGATTTATAATTTAGTTAATGATGCAGATGTGTTTGTTTGCATTATTGCTGGCTAGTGAACAGTGCTGTAAAAGGCAACAACCTGCCATAATACCAAGAGACACCCTACTAATTCACTGTACTATCCCTAGTCGCTTCAATGCCTCGAGTAATGAAGTTTCTAAACAGCCCAAGTTCCATTTACCAGTAATTTGCAACCCAAAAACATGAGCAGTTGCATTAAACAACTATTATATAAGCGTTCATGGCCATATTAAAATCTATCCTTAGAACTTAATTAATTTCATATCAGAATTTCACAACTAGACAAGTTGTCTACTTCCTCTTACCAAACCAACACTCAAACAATTAATAAAGTTAATTTAATTTAAATGAGAGTGAAATTGAAAAACCAATTGATTGATTATTTAAATTTGAAATGCAAGATTCAATTAAGTAGTAACATTACTGAATTTCACCTTTAGAGTTTGTGCGTTAATGTCCAGTCGGCGTGTTTCAATAATCATCTTGACCATTTCTACTGTTCCACTAGACGCTGCTGAATGCAAGACAGAGTTGTGTTCCTGTCAATTAAATCACATATAGCTAACCTAGGTAGAACATCTTGCATTTTAAGAACTTACTCTCGTTAGCAGAGTAGGATCTGCACCCTTCTCTAGTAGCAGCCGTATGAACTCAGAACTAGGACACTTGGTAGCCCAATGGAGGGCGGTCCAACCACCTTTCGCTTTCACGTTCAACCATGAGAGTTTTGGAAAACTCAAAATCTTTTTTAATCCAGGCAGATCTGCCGCTAGCACTGCCTCATGCAATGGTGTCTATAACAAACGTACGTAGTATACTACAAATGCATCACCTACGTGGACGACTCTCCACTGATTACTTTGCCTCCCTTGAACTTGACACGTTTCAAAGGCAAGTGCGGCATGTCGGATTCATCTTCTACTGCAGAATGCAGACTATCTGCTTCAGCATCATTTGATGAATCGCCCATTTCCAAACGCGTCACGTGGATGCAGTAATTGCTGCTAATTGGCGCATACGGAAGTCAATAACAACTTTTATCTCTAGCAAACGGCGTAAGCGCTCGATATGTATTTGAACAGCTAGCTGTACCTATTAGCCAGAGCTGTACCTAGTAGCCTGATTATTAGCGTTCTACAAGGATACTAATACAACCCCGCCCTCGCCGGATGTTGAAGGCGGGACTCTTGCAATCATGTTGCTAGCCTGTGCAAGTACAAGTATCATGTGTGAATAACACCGTCATGCGCCTCGTCCAGGAAAGTAACTTCTGAAAGGGTATTTCAAGGTTAGCCTAATAAATATATTTTGTATACCAATTTGTTATTTAGTACAGTGTCTGTCTTGGCCTAAATATTTGTTAGAAAAATAACGACAAATGGTAAGCCACAAAATTTTTATTGACTAGTTAATTTATTAGTTCACTAATTTAACATGCCAAAATAAAAGTGGACGAAGCAGATATACCATTTGCACATACAACAGTGACCGACCATAAAAACAAAACCAGCTCGGTAGCATAACCCAGCTCTCACATAAATTAAAACAATAGCCTGTGTGGATAGGTAGTCATTCACTGTGTTATACATAACTTTAGTCTTCTGTCAGGGATGCATTTCACTGTGAAGTCTTAACAAAAAGCATGCACAAAGTACACAGTCGTGTAACAGACAAACCAATGTCTTTGTTTCCTAGTAAGCAAACACAGAGCAATACGCTTGATCTACCATAAAACTCTACAATTAATTCAGAAGCAAGACACTGTTTTATAAGCTCATTGTAATCAACATGTCAACACTCACTTCTTGGTTAGAAACTGAAACATCGTGTGCATGTCAATATATGTTTGTCCAAGGGCGTCACATGGGTCCCAAAAGTGGGGGGGCGCAAATTTGAAGCTGAGATATGTGACGTAATTCATGGCGTCATATATATTAAATTCTTCTGTAGTACTACAGTCTATGCTGAATCAGCTAATTTAGCTAAAGACAAGCTACACTTCTGTTTAATTAACGTTGAAAATAGAATTGACTCAAAATATAGCAAGCCACGCCCTAAAAAAGTGGGGGGGCTAGCGCCCTCTCTAGCCCCTAAGACGTGACGCCCTTGGTTTGTCTGACTCACAATCGACAAAAATGACGATGCAAGTTCTTGACTTCGTAATAAAAGTATAGACACTTAAAGCACTCAACTCTCCTCTCTCTTTCTTCAAAATTGATGACCAGATCCAATCTCACATGCAATCACTGTCTGACAGTCAATTCAGGAATATTGTAATACAAGTCCAATGACTCTGGATTAATTAGAGCTCCACGATTGCTTACATCTTGACCAGAGATAATGCGCTTGACAGCAACCTCTACTTTCTTGCCACTTACTGTGTATTAACCGTACAAGCAAACATAAGAAAATCATAATCACCAACATCACTTCTACATGAACACTCACAGGAATGGACGTCGTCTCCAGAACAACACCAGGGACATGCCTAACTGACAGTTGGGTACGAATAGCTGCCTTAACACGACTAACCAAGTCTTGTGAGAACCTAAATCAAGACACTGATAAGAATAATATTCTTACCAAAAGGCATCTGACATACGAGTGTCCTTCAACCATTTTCAAAAACAAAACAACTCTCTCCTCTAGTTCTATTAGCTGAGCAACACACAGAGAGTCTTGAACTTCAGGAAAAGTTTCCACTACACAACAAATCATGGTGTTGCAAATAATATAATGAGATGGTATCTGTGGTTTTAAATAACATCGAACCAATGTTGTAAATCTCTGCACTTCCAAACCTAATTCCATTAGGATTTAACGTGCCATCTCTAAATAACAAAGTGATCAACTTAAAACAGTTACATAGCTAGTTGTTGCATCAAGATTCAAATCATTCCCACCTTCTGCCAAGCATTACTATTCCTCTTGTTTTTGGATTAACTAGCCCACAACACACAGTGATCATGGGGAGAACCTTGAGTTTGAAACTCAATAATTATTCTGAAAGCATGATCAACTAGTTCTCCGAAAAGATCAGCGGAGTGGTTTTCATTAATATTGTCACTATCAGAATAACTTGAGTCCCTAAGTGCCACGTTCTGAGAATGACTACACGACTGAGCAGAGTCACATAACTGAACAAGGTGGCTAGACTGACAACTAGCTATTATAGGATCAACATTGTGAGACACACCCGTGTTTACCCTAGCAAGTCCAACATAATTCCATTGCATAGTAACATACGATGTTAATATCAAACCTGTTATTACTTTCAAAAGGCGTGATGCTATTTACAGTACATCCATGTTCAGTAGCAGCATATACACATTAATTAAGAGTTACACAAAACAAGTTCGCTAGAGCTGCTATACAAAAGTGATTTCTCCAACCAGTGCTTCTTTTAATATAGTCTACAAAGGTATTTCGACCTTGCAACATGCTTGCAAACGCTCACGAGAGTCTTGAATTAGACTTATCTGATCATCCTCTCATCAGGAGCCTCAGTGTCGGCATTCGTTGAGTTAGTTTTTATCTATTTATTATCTATTTATTTGTTAACTTATTGATTAATTTATTATTTTATTATTATTTTATTTAATTGTGTGGTGTGTGTGTGTGTGTCCGTCATTTCATCTCATTGTCTATGTGCTTGCATGTCTATCTGTCTGTCAATTTGTCTGTCTACTTGTTTGTCCAGATGTCTATCTGATGGCCTTTTGAAATGATCATTTATTCCATTGTTCTGTTATATTCACATGTAATTATGTCTGCATGCATGGCTGTACTTGCATATTGTCATTGTAACTGCTCACTTCTCTCCTAAAAATCAATATTTCTACTGCATCTCAGGATGGCATGTAGAAGATGGCAATCATGAGGGTCTTCAACCCGACTGCCTCGTCTCACTGACGGCCCCTAAGGAACGTGCTCGTCACTTCCAAGGTCGTTTCCATTTTTTGGGAGGATGCTTCGTTCAAGCAAAGTGCCATCTTAGTCTACCTCCTTATCCTGCTGTTGAACAATGTGTTGAACTTAAATTCCAAGAACTTTGTGAAGACAGACTGTTGATTGGAGTCGATCTTAATGTGCAAGAGTTGGATGCATTGATTGTTACTGTTGGACTGTACAGTACAAGCATGCAGCAGTACAGTGTGTTCTAAATTGAAGAAAAATGCGCCTTTCATTTGTTTCCTTAAATGTACAGCGCACATCCTGTGTATGTGTACAATTAAGGTGTTTACTGGTGTTTACTAAAAATATAACTAAAGTCTCTTGCTTTTAGGAGTTCGCTAGCTACCAGACCCTCTCCTGTTTATGTGCCGGGTTCCCATAGTACAGTGCAGAATTGAGCAGTTCATAAGGCTTCGATTGATCCTAGGGATTCGATCAACAATGATCATTTGCCAGTTGTATTGACAACAGACAGACAAACAGACAGACAGACGGACGAATGGACAGACACACAAACAGAGAGACAGAAGAACTGGGCATGATATCTTGAGAGGGTCAGTCTGGTGCAATGCTAAGCTCAGAATTATCAATAGTATATTTAATAGTTCTACAAATGCTGTTTTCATCAATGTGCATGAGAACATGTGCAATAGATGAAGAGCACCGCTATCAAAATATTCCAGATCAAAAAAACCTGTTTCATGTCAACCAAGAAAACAAAGGTCCATTGGTCAAAGGAAATTAAAATTTGCTATTAATTAAATTCTTAATAAATTAGAAAAGTTAATTAATTAATTAATTAATTAATTAAAACTGTATTATCTTTGTTTCACATTCCACCACTTACGTCACAAGCAAACGAAGTGGAAACGTTGGGTGCATGGGTGTGTGTGAACTACCTTAGGCAATAGCAGTCCTGCTCATATAGGTCATATTGGGCTGTGAAGAGATTCTGATTTCAGTTGACAATGTATTTATAGCAAATAAAAAATAAAATAAAAAAATCTTAAATGTTTTGTCCATAACCCTTAACAAGTACATCGTGTACTCCACAAACGATCCTTCATGTACAGTATATGCATGTGTTCTTGCTACACCTAAAAATGAACAAATTTACATTCTAATACGTACATGCATTATTACTAAATCAGCAAGTAAATTCTACATTCATACTCCTTCCTGTCACTTGTTATTCTAACATTTAGTATTGTGGCATCACCTGCTTCACAACTTCTTCTCCAAATACCTCATTTGCCCATCTTCTCTGTTCTTGTTTAATCAATGCTTCAATCAGCAATCGACGAGGCACATTATTACCAAGGTCACTATGCCACTTCTCCAACATAGCTTGAGCTTGAAGAAAGCGAGTAGCGTGTTGACATTCTATGGTGGCAATCTCACCTAATAGTGTGAAGTGGTCTGGATCTAAATATAAAGCAAACTCTTTCCAGCAGCTTTGTATGAGGATGGCAAGATCACGTAACTCCTTCCTTGTCACATTCTCATCAGCTAAAAACAATCAAAATGCAGTTTCAATATGGACTGTTGATTTTGATGTATGCAACATAACAAATCAAACAATTGCAAACGCTTGATTGCACTTCAGTTGACTACCATTTTATGCTTTTAACTGTGCCCTTTTGTATGAAATGTCTGACTAACAACAACAAACGCATCAAGTTCGATATTTACGGACAAGTCGTCCCGTCATTGCATTACTCAATGTACTAAATTTTGACACTTTGAATATTCTCAACCTGATGTTTGATATTTGAATTTTAGTTCAGTCCTTACGTGTACAATTGATAAAATTCAAAAATTATTAGCTTGATACCTACAAGGGCTTATCAGTTTGAAAACAGTCGTTCTAAAGTAGCCCTTTGTAACACGCTGCATGCCTCTTCAATATTTAATTTCATATACATCGCCGCACATTCCCGGATCAGAAAACGTACTGGCCGACGCCATTTCTAGGAACCTAATGTCGCGTCTCTTGTCTCTGCAGCCTCATCTGGCATCGAATTCAGAGTCAATACTACCAGAACTCAAGAATCTGCTGAGGACGATCACCTCGACTGGACATCAGAGACTTGGAGACTTCGGTTTCTCGCCTGTTTGCCGCAGGTATAGCGAAGAGTACTGCAAAAACCTACCGAAGTGGTCAAATCCGTTTTCTAGACTTTTGTCGTCGGTCTGGTCTTCCAGCTAATGTGTTGTCGGAGGAAAGTTTCTGTCGCTTTGCGGCATCGCTGTATGAGGACCATCTAGCGCGTGGCACCATTAAATGTTATCTCTCGGCATTACGTCACTTCCAGATTTCCGAAGGTCGCGGAGATTGGTTTGCCTCTCGGTTGCCTCGTTTGGAGTACCTCCTTCACGAAGTAAAGCGTGAGGGATCTCGTCAGCAGCGGCCCCGTCTTCCCATAACATCAGACATTCTCAAACTATAGCCCCGTCCCCAGACTCTCTCGCGCTAGTCTTGTCCGGTGCCCGTATGACAGTTCCAGGCGCCTGGAATTGTCATACGGGCACCGGACAAGACTAGCGCGAGAGAGCCTGGGGACGCGGCTGTACTCAAACTACATCTCTATTGGTCACCACGTGCAGACCAATTTGACGTCGTAATGCTGTGGGCGTCATGCTGCCTAGGCTTCTGTGGGTCCTCAAAGCCGGCGAGTTTTACGGTAGACCCACTTGGAGATTTTGATCCCGCCTCACATCTGACGCCGTCCGACATATACAGTATATCCATCGACTCCAGGCAAGGTCCACGCGTGGTCAGTGTGCGTATCAAACAGTCCAAGGCTGACCCTTTTCGCCGGGGAAGTACGATTCACCTCCGACGGACAGGCAATGCGCTTTGCCTCGTGGCAGCCGTCCTAGCGTAGCTCGCAGGAGCGCCCAACATGCATGGACTGCTGTTCAGGTTCTGTGACGGTTCTCCACTCTCACGTCGTCGACTAGTGAACGAGTCACGGCAAGCTCTCTCCGCAATGGGATTTGACTGCAAACTCTACTCGGGTCACAGTTTTAGAATCGGAGCAGCGACTACAGCAGCCACCAGAGAATCTCAATAGTATGAGAAGTGGAGGACTCTACTTTCCGTGCACTTGGTCGCTGGCGCAGCGACGCCTACCACCTGTACGTAGAAGGCTGGACGCCAACGCCTTAGCAGAAGTAACTCTTATGCTAGCAGTTTGAGCAGAGTTACTTCAATACTTTGTGCGGTTTTGTGACTGTTTTCTCGGCGCATGCGCTGTCGGATATCAGCAAAAATATCTTCCGTTTCCCAGCGTCGCCCGCAATAAACGACACGCTCAGCGCGTACCGTCCGACGTCGGGAACGGGCAGTCTAAATTCGGCGGAGATACGATGCGCCGTTCCGGAGATATTCGCGTGCGAGCGGAAGCGAGTGCGATCGGCAGGAAATGGCGTCGTCGTGGGACAAGTCAGGAAGACGACCACAGTCTCACTTTCGACCCGAATGAATTCGGCGTGCGCGAGCCAAATTCGGCCGAGATCGGACTCGCCGTTTTTGAGAAACGCTCCAACAGACGGACACACAGACAGACAGACAGACAGACACCTCTGCTTTATATATATAGATATATGTACACACAAATCTCAAATTTCTCCTCCTCACGACCACGTTTCATGATAGGACCTACCTTAAAAAATCGTTTCCGTGTCCGACTACAGATGAGTCTAGGAACGATTCGTGCCAAGTGACCAAACGGCGGCAAAAACGCTTCATGAACTTTCGTCGCCCCATCCTTTTGTATTGTAGCTAGGGACTATGTGTACGTGACAACCAAGAAATACCTTCAGAAGTTGAATGCCACCTACAGCCAACTATTCACACGTCAGTATGATCAATCCTTTACTACACTGTGCTGCATCTGTTGATAATCAATGTTTGCTGATATCAATTTTTATGTCAGCAAATACCATACCACTTTCGTTACAACGGAACTGAGTGCATACCTAGACAGTACATTTCAATTGTCTTGATCACGATCGCAAAACGACAACTACCTATACCAGGCCTATGTACGTAATCTAAACTACTAGGAAGTTTGCATGTTTACTTCCATGACAGCTAGGGTTTCAACAAATACGTATTGTCTAGCTAGGACTCGGCGTTTTAGTAGACGGTCTGAAAACTCCGTTGGACGTGTTACTCACGAATGCGAGGCGCCTACGGATACTGTACAACTACTAGTACTGGAGAATATTTGTGAAGTGGAGCTTGAGTCGACGGAGGTTAGCTCTTTGAGCCCCTCCTTCTGCTTGGGACGGAGTCTGGTCTGGAGAGCCCTGCCTCCACAAGCACCAAAGTGAAGAATATACGGGGCTTCGGCCGGGCTCCGCCCACTCGTCGCAGGTCTGGTCCAGTCAAGGTAAGGAGTCAAGCAGAAACTAGTTAGTAGCTACCAAACAAAGAGAGGTGGAGTCTCACGATGACATCACGTTCGTCTATTAGTCGGTAATGACACCACTTCTCGTCTATTGGTCTAATCGAGTAAATACGGTCTTTCGGTTATCGAACGACTATACACTTAGCCAGAAATCCGGGCCTCAGGTACTTATCATAGTTGCCAATCTACTGCTGCAAGCTGTTATAGGTGACAAGCTGTTAATGGTGAAACAAATTAATTAATTAGGACATACATGGCCAACAAGAGATATGGCTGACTATCATAGACATAGGCAATACAAATGCTGAATTACCTTCCAGAGACAGACGGATAGGTTTCAAACTGCCAGCTTCTGGCTCCTGTCCTAAATGTTGAGATGCACTCACACCAGGATCAGCAAAGTCGCATAGAACTACGTCATCTACATAACGGCAAACACGTCCATTTGTGTACTTAAACATTTCCTCTACATGGGCTTCAGTCTGTGCTGCTGATAGAACTGAATTGATGGATGTAATCCGTGGGTTCATGCAGTCATCCCTGTTCCGCTCAGCTGCAGAGAGCCGAACTTGATATAAACACTTTGCAGCAGCTAGACCTTGTCGCCTTAGTTGATTGAAGTCATCATAATGAAAAACGCGCATATCATGGTCCTCAACTTCGGTGACAATGTGCCTTTCTAGGCACCTAGCATGTGGACACAGATGACCACAACTGAATGTGAGATTTTCAAATTTTTGTTTTGAAATTTCAACAACAACATTAAACAGCCACGACATCAATTTCTTTTCATCTTTACAATCACTGAAATACAATGCACAAAACACTACTAATTAAATGACTCGGCCATGCTACCTACTGAACCATTTAACTTACCTCAGTTGGTGCTGCACAATAATCCGATTTGCCAATGGTTTGATAATAAAGCGAACGCGCAAGTTTTGGGCCATTAGACAAGCCCTCTTTGATAGAATAGGAAGCCGGTCACGCTTGAGACTCTGTTGCAACTCTGTCTGTTGCTGCATGTGAGTAAGAAGTCGCACAATGAGATGCAAATATAGCCAAGGAGGTAGAAAATCAGCAAAGTCAAAGTAGAATTCCTTTCCCCAATTGTGCAACAACGCATCAAGATCAGGATGGTCTTCTGGAAGTCGACAAGGTACAAGATATATCTCTGCATGCGTGTCTGTTATACGTTGGTCAGTTTGCTTCTGTTCAGATTCATCACGACTGGCTTCCAGTGTCACTTGTTTCATTTGTTCTGTTAGCTGCTTTGTATCAGGAGATAAAGAGATTTGCTTACAGATAAATCCTAGTGCTTGGAATAGAAGGCATAGTATGCGAACATCACTGTCAGAAAACTTATGAAGGTCATGCATGATGTGGTACATGAGCTTCTGTGTCAAAATTCCTTTCTTTTCAAGAATAAGCCAATCAGAACGATAACTTGACTTTCTCTTGCTTATGTTTGGTAATTTGACAAGAAGAGTCATCAGGTCAACAAGCCACTGTGGATTAGGAACTACAAACTCTTCAAGAGACTTTTTCATTTTTTCATCTAATCCTTGCATTGCAGCTAAAAACAAAAAAACGACACCTAAATAAATATAGCATGATAACAAAACATAAGGTGCATGTGTCAAGTTCACACAATGTGTTCTGACCCAAAGTAAGTTGTGTGAACTGCATAGCCTATTATTGAAACATAAATCAAGACATACAAATATCTATTGGAAGACTTACCAGGTACAACAATAAGTCCAACATCATGGAAAAATGTACTCATTGTCTGGAATGGACCTTTACGCACATCAACATTGCATTGGGCTGCAATTTCTTTCATTTTGTCAAATGGTAACAAACACCGAGGTTCACTAGCTGAATGTTCCATCTTGTCAAATAAAGATAGTTGGTGAAATTTCAAAATTTTTTCTTCAAATTGAAGCCATGACAAAGGAATATCTTCTTTCATGTAGCTTCTTGCTAAAGCTGCCTTTACTATAGCCTTTCGTAGCACACAAACATTTCTGTCTTGAAAGTCAGGAGAGGAATTCTCAACTCGAGCTAAAATTTCATCATTATCCTCGTCATCCTCAACTGGGACATATTCAATGTGACAAGCAAACTCCTCTGATTTCTGATAGCATTTGTCAATTTGGTTTATTGCCATTTTCACACGATCTTCTGTTGCTTTCTCGCTATCCTTGTGAGTGCCAACAAAGAATAGTCGCACTGGCTCAGGTTCCAAAGAAGTATGAGCATGAACTGATGCAACCCACATATGAATACGTTGCAAGTCTGCATCAGTAATTCCTCTCTCAGTCAACTTGGCGAGATTCAACACAATAAGATAGATAGCCCGTCTGGTGAGAAAGACGTGATGCATAGGCTCATACAGAGGTTGACCTGCAAAATCCCAAACACTTAGTTTGACTGTTTCATCATCCTGAGTGCCACTCAATTGCCAGTGCTTCTTCAATTTCGGCATTGGCAATTCACTAAAGTCATGCTGCAATGGTTCTGGTTCAGCTCTTCTCCTTCTTCGTATCTTCCTTTTCTTGGTTACAGGAACCTCATCATTATGTTGTTGAGGCTCATCAGAAAAACGCACTCGATTACTCTTGTGTGGTTGTGGCCTCTCTACTGAAGGGTAGCGTCTGTCATCTTTTGCAATTCTACGTTGAGTCACATAACTTTCTTGTGCAGACCCTTTCATCAAAGCAGCTGGTGGTACTGCAAATCGTGGTACAGTTTTTACATCAGCTAACGTTGATGGTCTTCCTTGTGCTTGTGTTTCTGTTCTTGTTACAGTATGACTTGCCTCTAATCTGCTTGCTGACTTCTGATCATCACCTTGTAAACGAAATTCCTCTATCAGTACACGAGAACGTGGTTTAGAAGAAGCAATATCATCTTGCTTGACACGTTTTACAATTTCCTGAGCTAGTTTGTCATTGAAATCTGAGTGAGGCACATCCATCACCTTCCACACAGTATCACTGACTGGTTCTACATCAGGAGTGCTGATTAGCCTCGTGTCAATGCCCTCGGTACAAGCCAGATCATCTATAAATTCCTGACCAGTAAGATATCGAAAGAGAGAAGTTTTGCCAACACGAGCATCTCCTAGCAGCATAAGCTTGATTCTGTGTGGCTTGGTTTTCCCATCTCGTAAAGCTGCTCTAAAATGGCGAATAGCTGCTTTTCCTCGAGATCGAATTTCTGGAGGAACTAAAACCATTGAAAATCAAACAAATTCACAACAATATTCATAAACATAACATACTTTCAGACATCACTTCTGCCGCAGTAAAACCATTCTAAGCATAAGTAACAAAACAAATGTTGATTTAAAAGTTAAACAATAATGCACAGATCACACTAAATGATATTACAGCATTTCTGATAGACAAATCTGCTCCTGAGTTGCAGATCTTCTCACACACAGATTCATGACCTTTCTCCTTGGCAAGATGCAGAGGAGTGTTTTTATCCTGAATCAAATAGCTTGCTACACACAATTACTTAACATTAATAAAATCACTTACGATGTTTTGAACATTCACAGTCGCTTTGTTTGCAATGAGAACATCAACAACGTCCTCTTTATTGTACAAAGCTGCCCAGTGAAGAGGTCTGTAGCCATTCTTTCAATAAAGAATCAAAATATTAGTTCCCAATCCCTTGCTTAATTAAGTAAAAATTCACTATTTTATAAGAAAAAAATCCAAGCATGACAAGTACGAGTTGAGACTAACAAAACTACTGTACTCCTGCAAATAGAGCTCCATAAGTTATATTTTTCAGTCCTCTGGCCAGAGAGGCATTATTTAACTAAGCACAAGGCTCTGACATTCTCTTGCTCACATTTGACATAATGTACATCTCAAGTTTATTCAATGTCAATTGCACTAACATCACAGCTCTCTTAGCCTGTGGCATGTATCCTTGCTCATCGTCAGGTAGCATAGTGCACGTATTGTTCAGTTCCATTATTTCGTCCTTGAGTTTGTCATGTCCTTGAAGACAAGGTCAAATGATTAGTACTCCAAGGGACTTTAATCATGCAAGCATGGGATTATATTATTTAGATTGACAGTCTCCATTAGCTTCTATTCTCAAGCATGAGGTGCAACTAGAGCTCTATTGTCAAAAAATTGGTATTATAATAAACAATGTAAATTCACGAAAAACTCAAGCATATCCTACTTACTTTGGCAACTGAATCAACATTTGCTTTTTGTCTGATGAGATATTGTGCAATTTGTTGAAATCCAAGCTTGCTGGCAATGTGAAGTGGTGTGTACTTATTCTAACATTTAGTAAAACAACATCAATCAACTAGCCAGTCTACATACTTACAAAGCATTACACAGTTGATGAATTTACCTCTCCACAATCTGGCTCATCAACAGGCACTTTCCACTTTTCAACAAGCCATTGCACTATGTCAAGATGGCCACCATTCATACCATTCACAGCACAAAAGAGAGGAGTCCATCCATGCTAAAGAACAATTGTGGGTTTGCTGTTAGTAGCCATGAATAGACTGTGCCTACCTTAGTGCTTGCAAGCAACATTTCGTTTTGACGCTCGCTGTCTGCTGCCTCCAAAAGAGCTTGGCAGCTAGGCAGACTGCCAACTTTGCAAGCCAGATGCAAAGCCAACCAACCTTCCTACGTAAGGAAATCTCATCTTGCCAATTGCAACATGCAACAAACTTCTAACTGCACTGTCAATTCATATCAGACCTCAGTAGCAACAAAAATATCAGCCTTGCATTCGATAAGAAATTTCAACACATCTACTTTCTGGCTATTCACGGCACAGTGGATAGGTGTCCATCCCTAGAACAGATAAAAGAAACAAGATTTATAATTTAGTTAATGATGCAGATGTGTTTGTTTGCATTATTGCTGGCTAATGAATAGTGCTGCACCAGACGACAACTGCCATAATATCAAGAGACACCCTACTAATTCATTGTACTATCCCTAGTCGCTTCAATGCCTCAAGTAATGAAGTTTCTAAACAGACCAAGATCTATTTGCCAGTAATTTGCAACCCAAAAGCATGTGCAGTTGCATTAAATAACTATAATATAAATGTTAATGGCCACATTAAAATCTACCCTTAGAACTTAATTAATTCATATCAGAATGTCTACTTCCTCTTACCAAACCAACATTCAAACAATTAATAAAGTTAATTTAATTTAAATAAGAGTGAAATTAAAAAAAACAATTAATAAATTTGAAATGCAAGATTTAATTAAGTAGTAACATTACTGAATTTCACCTTTAGAGTTTGTGCGTTAATGTCCAGCCGGCGTGTTTCAATAATCATCTTGACCATTTCTACTGTTCCACTAGACGCTGCTGAATGCAAGACAGAGTTGTGTTCCTGTCAATTAAATCACATATAGCTAACCTAGGTAGAACATCTTGCATTTTAAGAACTTACTCTCGTTAGCAGAGTAGGATCTGCACCCTTCTCTAGTAGCAGCTGTATGAACTCAGGACTAGGACACTTGGTAGCCCAATGGAGGGCGGTCCAACCACCTTTCGCTTTCACGTTCAACCATGAGAGTTTCGGAAAACTCAAAATCATTTTTAATCCAGGCAGATCTGCCGCTAGCACTGCCTCATGCAATGGTGTCTATAACAAACGTACGTAGTATACTACAAATGCATCACCTACGTGGACGACTCTCCACTGATTACTTTGCCTCCCTTGAACTTGACACGTTTCAAAGGCAAGTGCGGCATGTCGGATTCATCTTCTACTGTAGAATGCAGACTATCTGCTTCAGTATCATTTGATGAATCATCCATTTCCAAACGCGTCACGTGGATGCAGTAATTGCTGCTAATTGGCGCATACGGAAGTCAAATAACAACTTTTATCTCTAGCAAACGGCATAAGCGCTCGATATGTATTTGAACATCTAGCTGTACCTATTAGCCAGAGCTGTACCTAGTAGCCTGATTACTTAAGTCCGTTCACGCATTAGATGGACTGATGAATCCAGCGCGTAGCAGGAGTATAGTATGGGTTTCCGAGGTCTAATTAATATCGATGGACAGCTCTTGAAGAGCTTAATTCAATTATAATAATCATATATTTCTTGCTATGAACAGAAGACCAGCATAAGCAACTTCCGGAATTGTAATAAGTTAGCGGGTGGAGACAAGCTTAATCAGATCAATCTAGAGACAATCCCCCCAGTGAGATAACTCTTTATCAAACTAAGAAGGGGTGTAACAAAATACTAATGACACAAACAATTAGAAACTCGTATAAGGTACAAGCAAGCATTTATTGATTTCCTGTGGCTTGCATTTGATCTTCGTCATAGCTCTCTGTGGAATCAGACTCACCAGCATCTGACTCTTCGTTAGGGTTTACTTCAATCACCATATCTAGTGGTTTGCGTCCTTGTGACAACACACGCTAAGAATGCAATCAGTATACGATAGCGTCTTATACAAACATAACATCCGGCTTTCTTGATAATCTGTTTAGCTAAGGTCCAACCCTCAGGCACGAGTCCATCTAATTCGTGAACAGACTTTAGCATTCCACATAAATACTAATAAACCCCGCCCTTGCCGGATGTTGAAGGCGGGACTCTTGCAATGATGCTATGCCTGTACAAGTATCATGTGTGGATAACACCGTCATACGCCACGTCCAGGAAAGTAACTTCTGAAAGGGTATTTCAAGGTTAGCCTAATAAATATATTGTGCATAACAATTTGTCATTTAGTACAGTGTCTGTCTTGTCCTAAGTATTTGTTAGAAAAATCATGACAAATGGTAAGACACAAATTTTTGTTAACTAGTTAATTTATTAGTTCACTAATTTAACATGCCAAATTAAAAGTGGACGAAACAGATACACCATTTGCACATACAACAGTGACCGACCATAAAAACAAACCCAGCTCCGTAGCATAACCCAGCTCTCACATAAATTAAAACAATAGCCTGTGTGAACAGGTAGCCATTCACTGTGTTTAGACATAACTTTAGTCTTCTGTCAGGGATGCATTTCACAGTGAAGTCTTAACAAAAACCATGAACAAAGTACACAATCATGTAACAGACAAACCAATGTCTTTGTTTCCTAGTATGCAAAGACAGAGCAATAAGCTTGATCTACCATAAACTCTACAATTAATTTAGCAGCAAAATACTGTTTCATAAGCTCATGATAATCAACCTGTCAACACTCACTTCTTGGTTAGAAACTGAAACATTGTGTGTATGTCAATATAAGTTTGCCTGACTCACAATCGACAAACTGACGAGGCAAGTTCTCGACTTCGTAATAAAAGTATAGACACTTAAAGCACTCAACTCTCCTCTCTCTTTCTTCAAATTGATGACCAGATCCAATCTCACATGCAATCACTGTCTGACAGTCAATTCAGGAATATTGTAATACAAGTCCAATGACTCTGGATTAATTAGAGCTCCACGATTGCTTACATCTTGACCAGAAATAATGTGCTTGACAGCAACCTCTACTTTCTTGCCACTTACTGTGTACTAACCGTACAAGCAAACATAAGAAAATCATAATCACCAACATCACTTCTACATGAACACTCACAGGAATGGACGTCGTCTCCAGAACAACACCAGGGACATGCCTAACTGACAGTTGGGTACGAATAGCTGCCTTAACACGACTAACCAAGTCTTGTGAGAACCTAAATCAAGACACTGATAAGAATAATATTCTTACCAAAAGGCATCTGACATACGAGTGTCCTTCAACCATTTTCAAAAACAAAACAACTCTCTCCTCTAGTTCTATTAGCTGAGCAACACACAGAGAGTCTTGAACTTCAGGAAAAGTTTCCACTACACAACAAATCATGGTGTTGCAAATAATATAATGAGATGGTATCTGTGATTTTAAATAACATCGAACCAATGTTGTAAATCTCTGCACTTCCAAACCTAACTCCATTAGGATTTAACGTGCCATCACTAAATAACAAAGCGATCAACTTAAAACAGTTACATAGCTAATTGTTGCATCAAGATTCAAATCCTTCTAACCTTCTGCCAAGCATCACTATTCCTCTTGTTTGTGAATTAATGACACAAAAGTCACCATGAGCCCAGATGCCTGTCAATGACAAGAAACACAAGAATGAATAGTATCCGTTTACTTGTGCCTGATAAAATGTGAATATAGCAAAACAGCAATCAGACAAACAACAAGTGCCATAGTCATTATCAGCAACACAAGACGATGTTGTCCTACAAGGTGTCTTTGCAACAATAAAACAGTTCAAAAAAAGATTAATAAACAATTCTATACTCTTCTCAGCAATGCTACAGGTAAGCTTAATTAAGCCCTGTCCACAATGGCAACTGGATCGTGATAAATCCAATCCACATCGGAGGTGGTTTCGATTGCGATCCGATCACAATCAGTTGATTCCAATTAGAAATTGTGGGCATTACCTTCACATATGCTACGAGTGTAGTCAGAACATCCCTGCTCTCTCATCTTCGGTCTCGCTCACCTTGCATCACTGTATCAATGCTTTCCACAAGCAAAGAACCCACACGTACACATTGGTCGTCAGCCACGTGATGCCAAACAAGAGGCGGAGGTCTCGTTTTCAAAGTGCAGTGTGGACGCTCGCTAACCCAATCGGATCGCGAACCCTTCTAGTCTCGTGTGGACAGGCCTTTAGGTCTCACAACTGTGTAATACTACAATAAGTAACCTTGTGAGTTTATGCCGTATCAATAAGAGATTGGCAACACTAATCTTTCATGCACTACAGTAAGTAAACATAGGCACACTACATGTATGTGTACCTTCATATTTTGAAAAGTAAGCTTTCTTATACTTGATGCCATCCTCATCATTCCAGAAGTGAGTCGGCATAGATGGAAATGGCTTTGTGCAAACCAATTCTCCACTCTCCCCATATACAAGACAACCTGCAGCAGCAGAGTCAATGCATGCTTTTCATACTGCAAACATGTTTAACAAGTTACAAACACACCTTCCTCATTCCAACTCTCCATAGCCATTCCCAGATTGCGTGACTGAATTTCTCCATTGTAAACTGGTACAGTAGGATTTTGTCCAGCAAAACATGAAATGATATCTGTCCCACCTTGATTATCAACATGTAGACTTTATCAATCAACAGAATGACATATCAACCGTGCTATGTAGCTACTACCAGTGATTGAGCCGAGCAGAACATCTGGTTTAATGTCGTTGTATACATAGTCAAAACTTTGAGGCTTGAGTGGAGATCCAGTAGACAGAATAGTATGAAGTGTCGTCAACTTATGTGTTTCACCTGACAACAAAATCATACAGAATGAGATCTAAAGTCATTGCCTTAACTTAATTATCTTACGAGGTTTAATTTGTTTGTCTTCCAACACAGAAAGCCACTTGGCTCCTGTTCCCAGCACAGTAATACTTAGAAATCCAAATACATATTGGTAACTAAATCAGTCGTTTCACATTGCCTAAACATCACATACCCAAGTCTGTCTACAAGATCCCACAGAATGTTAGCTGTTGGCAACATCGGAGATCCATCGTAAAGAACAATACTGGCACCAACTCCCAATACAGATACGAGCCAGTTCCACATCATCCAGCCTGTCTACATTTACAAACATAATCAACCAAAACATAGCAAGAAACTTCATCAAACAAAACCACATAAAGTTCACTTTGCCTCGAAACACTTCAAAAGCTTTGCAAACTTTAAGCCAGATCCAACAACTTATGCTGGGCCAGCACAAATAACTGGTTACATAAACTAAGCTATTAACATAACCTAACTTAGCACTGCAAGTATCTGTCATGTATATTTCATAAAGCAAAGAGAATGCACAAAAGAGTCAACAAATGCACAGATGCAAATACAATGGAGTCAACTATGGCTGCTGTAATTTGTAATTTTGTAACAGACAGCATTTGGGCATCAGAACAATGAAGTACTACGTGGTATTCCAAGAAGAGAGTCTGCTAGATCAGCACTAGACAAATGGATCCCTTCCAACATCGCTCACTGCAGTTGCTATCTTTCAACATAAAAAAAAACAGACAAAAGACTTCTCCATCTCTTGCCTCTTCCAGAAGAGGTCAAAGAACGTACCTCTTATCTTTTTTGTCTCTTCTGGAAGAGCCAGAAGAGTATAGAAATGCAGGCTAGTGAAAACCATCAACACAGGGGACACTCCATAACTTCTTAGAGTAAATACTACAAACACAATCTATAAACCTATCTAGATCCCTAAACAACACCTGACTTACTGTTGTGTAGTATAACATCCGATCCTGACGATCTAAATTTCCATGCAATTTGTGTTCTTTCAGGTGTTGAATTAGTGTCCCCTAAAAGCAAAGTTTCCATTGAACAACTAATGCTTACTAAGTAGTCAAAAACATGTAACAGGCATGTTTCACCCCAACTGAGTGGACCATCGACTTTGGAGCACCTGTTGTTCCAGATGAGTACATGATGAAGAGAGGATGATTGAAAGGAACTTGTGCAAATACCAATTCTTCAACAACGTCTTGTCCAGCAACACTTTCAAACTGAGATAACAGCACACTAAACATCATGAAGGCAAATAATGACAAATTCAATGGAAAGCTTGGCTAAGTTAATTCATGCAACTGAAAGACATAAAATTTAATGTGACATAGTGGGATAGCATATGCAAATTTGTGTATCTAAACCTTTGCATAACCAAAAACAACTGTAGACTTTCATCATCCATAGGGCAATCACCTTGCTACAAAAATGTCAGGCGAGCAAAAACTCACACAAACTGTCTTGACACATTACGTTAGCAATAAAATGTACCCATCCACTATAAAAGTAATGTTTTTCGTGACGCACTAAAATTATAACCAAAGACTTCCATATCCAGTGTCTTGAAGCTTATCATTTAATGATCACAGACAATTTTAAGAACGTTTATGTTACAAAATTTGTGGTTACATGAAGAGACAGTCTCTTTACAAGGTTATGTAGATTTGTCAAGTAGTGCACTTGGAAACAGACTAGCATCCAAAAATGTAATATTACTTCTTGACAAGTCAATCATTTCAGAGAGCTATTATATTACTCCACATGTGTAGAACAACACAGATTTACGAAGACAGGCACACAGACAATGCATTTCTTGTGCTTCTTGCATATGTACCTGTTTGGAATGCTAGTTAATTCTTCTGTATTCACATCCCCAATATATTCCTGAATGACCACCTTTTCAATAGACGGCAAACCTGTACCAGCATATCACATTAAAACATAACAATGTCTGAAACATAATCAAAGCACTAAACCTTTCACGACATCCCTTAATTTGGAAAGATGTGGAAAAATTTTATCATTATACTGAACTGCATTGACTGAAAACAGCACCTTTGGCTGGATTTGTGAGAAACGATCCAAAACTCCCTGTACCAAACATAACACACCAATAAATGACTGATAAATTATTCCAGAATCTATCACTGACAGTCACTCCAAATTCTGGAGACGTTGAACTCCACACTGCACCAAGACTGACTGTAGCAAGCATTGCCTCCAACGCAAGTGATGAGTTAGGAACATAACCTGTCATTCAAGTAAAGTGCATATTCAAAAAGGTGCTGTCCAAATTGTCTATTAAAAAATCTACAAGTCATCGTATTATGAATGCAAAGTAACGACAGACAACACCTTCACAACATCTAGAATAAAACTTGACTACTGGTATATGCTGTACAGTATCCACACAACACTATCATGTGACACTAAAAACCAATGTGATGGTCAGCTGAAGTCACCCTAATTAGCACATGTTGTCATCGAATTGAAGATACAATTGCAAATGATAGAAACAATCAAAAGTGGCGCATGTAAATAGTGCCAAAACGTTTTGTCATACAAGCTACTGTAACTCGTGCTAAATTCTTAACAGTTCAAACTACCTGATTACTAATACATGTAAGTTAGTCTCCATTTGCATCATTGTAATGAGTCCTCCAGCAACACTGTAGCAAATAACAGAATTGTGGTTGACGGATAATAAATCCTTGAGGCTACAAATAGAAATCAGCAGATACTGCACATAATCTAGAACCAGTGCAATATCCAGATAGCACAAGCAACTGACTTTATGCTTACCAAATTGGTGTCAACTACAAATTTTACTAAACTAGGCGAGTGTGAATTTATAAGAGTCATAGGGTGTGTTTTATTTGGCTCTTCCAACTTCGGTAGAAAGAATTAGAAAGGCTTTGATGGAAGCTGACAAATCAAATGCCTCTTCCGGTTCTAAGAGGCTTCAGCTCTTCACATGCTCAGTATACGATCAAGCATTATGAATGACGAGGCTTGTTGTGTAGTTGCAGTATCGTGTGTTCTTTGTGCTTTGAATGATGATGAATTACTTTCATTGGAACAGCACCGACCACATCCAACTGCCAGTGTCTCATATAGAAAGATTACTGTGAATTGACTGTTTTGTCATACTTCAGAAGAAAATTTCAAAGACATTGCATGTATAGACACACCCTCTTCCAGGTTCTATATAGCTGCATTGGAGCAGGTAGAGCTGAAAGTGTCTTCTGGAAGATATAGAGCCAACTTGAATGCCTCTTCAAGTCTCGTCCTCTTTCCGCTGATGTCAGAAGAGCCAAATCAAACATGTATGCCCATAGTTTAGCAACAAAATTAAGTTCATCGTCTTTCTCCTATCTATTACATACTACCTACCTACCATGCACACCTTCTCCCCTAACATATTCTGTGCGTTTTAATTCATAGATTTCCAAAACTCCAATGTCTCATTATAGCAGCCTTATGACCTACCAACAACTCTGTCTCCCACCGTCACTCCTGAAGCCTTCAGCGATGCAGCTAGACGCTGCACATTTGCACGAAGCTGACTAAAAGTAACCTCTTTGACATTCTGTCCTTCTCCTGCATCACAAAATTAGATCATGCATATAAACTCAAGCAAAGGCTAGTCTCGCATAGCCAGTTCCTCCCGTTTTTCATTCCCCAAGGCAGCCTCTCTCGCCTTGGGGAATCAAAACGGCAAGGAGCTCGAGTCAGACACCCAAGACCCGTACACACTCTGCACCTGCAGTCACGTAGGCAACGTTGTCATCATTCCATTGCAACAAATTCTCTGCATAATTCAGTTTGCATCCACGGAACCATTCCGGAATATCGTCGATGCCCTTTGACCTGTCAACCACCTGCAACGTTCACGGCACGTGGTAGCTAACATAATTTCGCAAAAACTGTCCACAATCGGCTTCACACCTCTTCGTACGATTGAGAGCATAAAATGTCCGAAAAATGAAAGAACGTCTCCCAAAAATCAGGGTAGTTCTCAACAGACCACTGCCATAAATCGTCGTAGTTTGCTACAAATTACAAATGTCAGGTGATTGGAGTTCACCTTTGACCTTCTCGTTCGCTATTCTTACCAAGGTTGACATCGTACTTGCTATTGACACGCTGCCTAAATCGATCCATAATCACCTCATCGTTGGACGGCCTCCACATTGGACGTGCTGAGCTCGTGCTACTAGTGGACATCTCGAGATGCGAGGCGCTGCACACACAACGCGCGCGCACTCGGAGTCTGCGCAATCAATCGAAAAGCTCTGCACGATTTACTCAGTTGATGCGCTCGTAAGCCTACGTTTCGCTAGCTTGCAGGAATAACAGATGAGGGACCTCAGAGGGTCTAGATTTTCTGTACGGCAGTCATTTTGATGCGAACATCTAGGAGTCGTGACTTGTCCATTTTTGGCTAATTAATTTGGAGCGCAGGACACGGCGAGTGGAGACTATACGCGCATGCGCAATTCATATGTCCCCTAAATTGTATCAAAAATGTAAGAATTCTGAAATGTATGTAAATAAAAATTTGTATTTTAATTTTGTGTATCAGCATGTTTGTGTATATTTACGTGTGTATGTCTAGTCTGTGTTTTATTTGTCTTTTTATCTATTTTCTACGTCGACAATTTGTCTTTAATTTAAATTATGATTCGTTTGTTTGCTTGAAGTGGTTACCTTACATATGACTGATGCGTCTTACGTAATCAAAGTAATTAAGGAATGGATGTTCCAGCACTGGAGAACTGTGGATTTTGGGCGATGTCTTCATTATTTAGAATTAGCCAGTATAGACTACACGTGCGTACGGTATTCGATTTTGACAACAAGAGAGTTGGATTGTGAGTGAGTGAGTGTCTGTCTGTGGTATTCGTTACTTTATCTTGGTGATATGCACTACGACTAATCAAACAGAGTTCTTACGAAGTGTAGATGCGAAGTCCAAGTTTGTTTGTTGTGAACAAGATCAACAGAGTGCATCAATTGTTCTGACACATGGAGGCTATTACTGTTACTGCAGTCATTTCGATTCTTAATTTTACTCTGTGTCTCTTTCAGGAAGTAGCTAGGACTTACGTTTGTTGCACATACAAAATGTATTATGTTGTTTATACACGTAGTCCAACAAAGTTCAACTGGATGGCTATTGTCAATTGTGTGTGTGTGTGTGTGTGTGTGTGTGTGTGTGTGTGTGTGTGTGTGTGTGTGTGTGTGTGTGTGTGTGCACTTCCAACCTGAAGTTTGTGTGCTAAGTCACGCGAATGCCCTGGTAACATGCCTGAGTTCTCACTTGTACTTTATTATGTACTACTGTAGTACCTGCACAGATTTGGATTGGTCAAATGTATTGTCATAAAATCAATTAATTCAAAGACGAGATTTCTGTGTTTGTTGTCTGATAACATTCTCTTGACACAAATAATCAACTTCCTACAGAAAACATAACAATACTAAATTCTGACTTCAATAATGTGCAAGCACATGTACAGTAATTAGAGCTCATTGGCAAATGAACTCGGCGATTACAAAAACAAGAAAACAGATACATACAGTACCTCCTCTGTGTAGCCGACCTCCAGCAGAACTTGTCTGGTGTGCTGTCCCACTTCAGGCAGAGGCCCAGATGCTAAATATTACAATAAACAGTGACTTACTTTCCTATGTAAGTACTACCACAACACAAGCAAGTGCATCCAGCGTGTCAAACACAATCAAAGCAATAACAATAACACGTACACAGTAGAACTACATGTATACTTGCATAGTCATACAATGAATTAAATATGTAACTAAAGATATTGAACTGGTATGTGTGTGTGTGTGTGTGTGTGTGTGTGTGTGTGTGTGTGTGTGTGTGTGTGTGTGTGTGTGTGTGTGTGTGTGTGTGTGTGTGTGTGTGTGTGTGTGTGTGTGTGTGTGTGTGTGTGTGTGTGTGTGTGTGTGTGTGTGTGTGTGTGTGTGTGTGTGTGTGTGTGTGTGTGTGTGTGTGTGTGTGTGTGTGTGTGTGTGTGTGTGTGTGTGTGTGTGTGTGTGTGTGTGTGTGTGTGTGTGTGTGTGTGTGTGTGTGTGTGTGTGTGTGTGTGTGTGTGTGTGTGTGTGTGTGTGTGTGTGTGTGTGTGTGTGTGTGTGTGTGTGTGTGTGTGTGTGTGTGTGTGTGTGTGTGTGTGTGTGTGTGTGTGTGTGTGTGTGTGTGTGTGTGTGTGTGTGTGTGTGTGTGTGTGTGTGTGTGTGTGTGATCATGAGTGAGTGTGCATGTGTGTGTGTACTCCTAAACATTATTGGAACCTCTAACTGTGTAGAAATATATGAACAGCGAGAACAACATTGAAACTCACCGCAATCTCCTCAATTTAACATTTAAAAGTGTGTAATATTAATCTACTTAATTAACAGTAACATGCCTACAGTGTACATGATTACCAAGAAAAACTCAATTTCCAAACCAGAATAAGAATAAATGTTCAAAACAATATGAATAATAATACACAATCAAATTGTACCTTTGTAACCAGGAAATGATGAAAATCTTGGAGCCAAAGCTGTGTAAACAAAAAGGATATATACTTTTTACTGGAGATATTAAAAGTGTATGAGCACCTGGTAATACTGTCTCTTCATCAACATGCACAAAAGAACTTCGATCCTGATTATGAGGATGAGTTGTGGCTTCGTCCATGCTCAACACAGGCGTGACACAAGCATCAACATCTAAAAACCAACACAATTTGCTGTATTACAATCAGTGCTTAATTTAATTAAAGAAATTTCTAGCAACGTTCAATAACCCGCCTTTAAATGCTTCCACCCATTCAGCTTGTGTCTTTGTAGCAAAGCATTTGCTGAACAATTCTTTGAGGTCATCCTGTTACACCAACAATATGGATGATACAAAGTCTAGAAACAACTACAGGCTGGATTCTCTCACCAACCCATTTTGATGTGTCCATCTGGTTGGGAATTCTAGAATTGTCAAGTCCCAACCCACTGACAAACCTCCTGCAGCATCAAACACATTGAAATAACTGTAATATTTCAAACCTAACTTCTGACTTGTAAAATTGTGGCTCAATTGCTCCAACTGCCATAAATTTGCCATCCAAAGTGCGATAGCTAGGAGACAATCCAAATGGAAGATACATAAATAATTTGATTAAAATACAAATAACTGAAACAAGTGTCCATACGTATCATAAAATGGTGCACCAGAATCCAAAACATTTGTCCCTCTTGGTCCTAATAAGCAAACATACTAACAATAACAGTTGTCATAGTAATGCCATAGTAATGGTAATAGTTTGCGCTATAATTTGTTTATTTTCAAAAGTTTAAGCCTCAACATACGTCCTTGTTTACAATGAGATTTCTACGTCAGTGTTTTCTGCATGGTAATACGCTATAGGACAACAACAAAAGTGTAATTTCTTGCAGTAAGGAAAAACTCAGTTATGAGCATCCAGAGGCATAGCGTGGCATGGGCTAGACCAGGCTATAGCCCGCCATCATTTGTAGTCATGGTTATAAAATTGTGGACTGTAAATGCATGTGAGGACCAAAGCTGTATTTAGTATATACACCACCCTTTGTCCAGTCTGGATCTGCTACTGATTCTACCGTATCAGTCAATTAGAAGACAATAAAAATGGGCGTGTCCACAAAGTGGGAGTGTCCCTTAGCATCATGAATTACCCCACATTTTTAGAGGTCGCGGTATAGTACATTCCTGGAGTATCTCTCTTATTCCTTGTTCATATGATCGATCCACTGTATGACTACACAATCACTTGTCATCTAAATCCATGCTGTGCAAACCATAGTAGATAAGAATGTATCATATGGCAGTTTTTCTGAGCGTCAGCAATTGCTACAGCACTTGTGAAATTCGCAATGAGCTGTCTCATAACTTTCCAAAAACTAGTAATCAATAAGTAAGTCTTTTGAACTCAGTGTGACACATAGAAAACAAACACAAGTCGACCCCAAAATTCATGAATGTAATCACGTGTTAAAACAATATCTGAAACATATGGTGGCCGATTCGCTCCTCCCGCATTCCATGTTCCAAAATTGCATGTGACGTTCTGACGTCATAAAACGTCATTAAAATATTAGCGCTGGTTACATTTCATTTGACATTGTATTCAAGTATGGAACACGGAACATGGAAGAACTTTTTGGGTCTTCCATGCACATTCCATGTTCCACAATTGCTTGTAAACCGATTGCTTTAGTACATAGGTACGTTATCAAGTTGTAGCATACATTTTAGACTAACAGAAACAGACTAGCATCAGGCACAATGTCGTCATGTTGATGCTACCACGAGAATTACCAGATAGCATTCAATATGTTCACCTGTCCAGATTCCAATTTGATGTGATGTCCGCAAAAACGTAGACAAGTAAGATGCGCCTTCAGTCTGTGACAAGCGCTATAATGCTTACATATGTATGCAGTAAAAATGACATAAATAACTGACCATGCTTGAATCAATGACTTGACCTTTACCCTATGATTAATTAAATAACAACCAACACTTCACAAGCTACAATTGCCATAAACAAGTATAAGGACATACTGTCTTGGATCTTGTCAATAGTCCAATAAGAATGCCAACAACACAAAGCAAACCTCCTCCCCCAAAGTCTGCCAACTGCATAGCATACAACAGGTATAACGATGCTGATGCCGAAAGCCACACGTGATTTACCAAATTAATAGGTGCAATTGGATTTTCATCTTTCCGACCAAGCATCTAGGACAACAGCATTGTGCATCAAGCTAGGTGCTAATTATGTAATAGGATTTTAAGTCGTCACACAAATTAAAAACTGTTCAGTCATACTGTAAAATCAGCAATTCATGCGACCCTAATATTGTGTGAATTTGACCTGATGCTGTGTGATTTCATTTGTGCAATATCAAGACACCGTATTTCCACGGGTACTGCCCCCTGGGCTACTATTTCTTCATAGTTCTGGAACATGGGGCATTACTTGAGCATAGGGCATGATTATTTCACAAGCACAGAGACTGTATATGTTGCACATTGTTTGTTTGCATACCATCACACTACACCAACATCAGGAATAAACACCGAGATCTAATCCTACAGTCTCATGCATCCTGTCTATTTTCGCTTTCACTTGAGTTGTATTCCTGGCCTGTTGAATGTTCATCATCAGTCAGTGTTCTACCAGCATATGCGTTTCCCTTGAGAGCGATAGGGTATCGGCGTACAAATGATTTGTACCCACTGTATCGACCAATCAGAGTTGCCACAAACCACATGGCATAATACAATTGGGTTTGAATACTACCCCAGTGGGGCATTAATCAAGCATGGCGCATTATTATTTGTAAAGGATCACCATGGGGCATTATTTGAGCATCGGGCACTATTCGAGGAAATACGGTATCTGCTAACATATACTTGTAACAGTTTTATATTGAACAACCAATAACCACCTTAGCAACAACTACAACAAGAAAGAAGCCTCTATGCATACACGTTTGCTGCTTGTTCAACTTCATTCTGGGATCATAACGTACAGGGAACTATGGAAAAACGGTGTGAAAGAAAAAAATGGAATGAATATATATGTACATGTCTATGCACGATGCAAATTCAATTTGTGCGATAATATTTTGGTCACATGATTCGCACAAATTAAAATCACCACATTAATTTCTGATTTTACGGCATATGTCTCCAACCCTTACCAACACAATCATGCACTTACAGACAACACTCCAGCAATACTCAAGTAATTGATATCGTGACCAGCTTTCTGTGAAAAAAGACCTACATAACATAAAACCTCGCCCGATTAATACTTGAAAAATGATTCAATTCGTTAGTTGAACCTGACTGCCCATATCCTGTTAATCGTGCATAAATAAGCCGTGGATTTGACTCCAGCAGCTGCACGGGACCAAGACCCATCTTTTCCATTACACCCGGTCTATACGAATCAATAAGGACATCAGCCTGAAAACGTGCACACAAAGTGGTAAACGCTGTTTTCTACAAACATTGAGTAACGTTTACAACTTACTTGATTACTTAGCTTTTTCACTATTTGCCTACCACGTTCATCTTGAAGGTCAATTGACGCAGACCTTTTGCCTCTGCGAAACACGTACACTCTTAAGTATTAGACAAGTTGTAAACATTGGTTTTCAGATGACACCTTATCAAGTGAATGTATGAAGTTAGTTATCTCACCCAATGTACTTTTATAAAATTATCTCAATACGACCTCGATTATCCGGACTACTCCGGAGACGGGTTAGAAGTCCGGATAATCGAGTGTCCGGATAATCAAAAGTTGATAAATACCAACTAATTCTCCTCCACTGTACAAGACTACAGTCTGTTTCCACACTTACTGTACATTCATGTCACTAGAATAGTCATCAACAGCTGCCTACTTATTACATTATTACGTTCTCTGTTATGTATTCGCTCATTTGTGAAAGGCTGTACCTACACTGTAGTATTAGTATGAAGTGATA
Source organism: Corticium candelabrum (assembly GCF_963422355.1). Lineage (NCBI taxonomy): Eukaryota > Metazoa > Porifera > Homoscleromorpha > Homosclerophorida > Plakinidae > Corticium > Corticium candelabrum. The sequence goes on from NC_085085.1 coordinate 12,515,424, forward strand.
TATATTACAGTTCCTTTACTCGGGAATACAAAAAGTCAGGAAACACAGAATTTGTCCAGATAATCGAAAGACCGGATAATCAAGGTTGTACTATACAATGAAACTATACTTGCAGTGTAGTCTTAATTAATTAATTAATTAAACATTATATACACCATTCACGTGATTTGCAGTATCTTACAAACACATTCCAGTGTTATGTTGTTTCAATTGTATTGACAAAGCCACAATTGAGATTTGTCGAAATTGACAACTCAGATCGATAAACAACTTAAATTTAATTAACAATTTAACTAACAATAATTTAATTGCACAAAACAATTGACTCCAAGGTACTCTGAGATTCGACTCAATATATGCGAATCTATGAGTAACATAATGACAGCTAAGAATGACGCAAAAAATCAAATTTTAAGCGCCCGGATGTGGCTCAAACTAAATCCGGGTTTTCTTCCTGCATCTCAACCTGCCACGCGCTTGCCATGCTACAGTCAACGCACCTTGACTAACCTTGCAAGAGTATCAAGAGATTGTGCTTGAACTCTATCTATTCTGATAACAGACGCTCCAAAGTCTGTAGACAACGAAAACGACACTAAATTAGACTAGCGTCGACAACAAACGCCGCAGTTTTGTTACTAACTGTAGTACCTGCTAAAACCATACCAGCAAACGGCACCGGAGCAAGACCAGCCATCTCTAGAACCCTCAACCCTCGCAGTGCCATGTTGGTCCAAGAACTCGCGCGACCGCGTGAGCCAAAATCTGGAATCCACGGCTAAATGCATTGTATGCAAACACACAGACTGCATATGCAATCAGATTTGTTAATCTAGTCGGGCCCAAGATAGCTCTGTTCTGTTCAGTTCAATCGCTGTAGCAAATGTAGAGCAGCATATTTGCTTGGTCAGAATTCAGGAGAAAGGATTTTTGTGAATTCGAAGGTACACACCATCTCTTCAGCTGTCAATTTAATTAAAATACTTGTTAATAAATTAGCTTAACTAGTTACTAGCAATCAAGTATGGTAAACTATCACATGCCTGTTTGCATTTCCTACTTCTACTACAGACAGTTGGTAGTCTACGTATGGTAAAAGCAAAGATTGTAAAACACGAGTTGCCGACCTCAATCTACAGCTCGTTGTCAATACCCGTGTGCTAGGGAGTCTTCCCAGTGTTGGCAGTTGCAGGCGCTGTGCTAGTACTAGATGCAGATATTTGCAGTGGAACAACTACATTCGACGCTGGCAAAGCCATCGACTGCATAGCCTGTGGAGCTACGTGTTGAGCAGGCTGCTGCTGAAGAGTCTGCATTGGTTGTGTCAGTCCAAACGTCGGCGGCAATTGAAGGAAAACCTGTTTGCCAGGCATATGTGAAACAGTCTGTCCCGGTGTGAACACCAGACGAACAGCAGCAGGATGACTGACAGCAGTCGGCGTCAACTTTTGAGCACCAGTGGCTCCGCTGCTAACAGATGATTTGGATCCTCCTCCTTTAGGCCGAGAGACCGGCAGCTGTTGTGACAAGAACTGAACCGTCTGTACAGGCATGGCACCTTGAGAATGATAAGACCCAGGAGCATGGACTAGTATTGGTTGTCCTAATGGTCTCTGCTGTCCCAACACTTGCTTAGCAGAAGCTGGCAAGGCAATTGGTTGACAATGTTGACCTTGCACTAGCTGAAGCTCCGAACCATGTTGTGCTATGGCCATTGTCGTAAGACCAACCGCGCTTCTTCCCAACTGCTGTATGGTGCATGTCAGTGAATTACTCTTTGCTAGTGCTTGACCTCTAATGTGATACGGACTTTGCTGTATAGAAGCAATCTGAGATGGACTGGATAAACTCTTTACATGACCTCTAGCAGACGAGACTGCTGAGACAGCAGTGCCAACTGCAGAAAAATTGACTAAACTAAGCACAGAGTCAATATCATTATAATGCACACCTTTTTGAGTAGCTACAGTAATTTGAGCTTGAGGCAACGAAACTCCAGAATTGACAGATCTCGATGGCAATACAACCGTTGTAAATTTGCCGCCAGTAAGTCGTCCGACAGTCTGCAAGCCCATAGTAGATATGACCTGGTGAGATCCCATCTGACTCATGGGGCTTGTAGGAACTGACACCTGAGATCCAGATGGCAATCTTGACGTAACCTGTAAAAATAAAGCAAGCCCTTTACTGATAACTGTAAGTTTAGTAACAATTAGTAACCACTAGTATCCCTTAGTAACCATTAGTAACCATTAGTAACCATTAGTTACCATTAGTAACCATAACTAACTGATTATTTAATTGGTTAATCAATCAAACGATCACTGCCTGGTCTGTGGCACTGCTTTGAGTAATGTCGTCATTGATGTCTGCTCATGACAGCCAGTCAGTCAATTAGTCATTCATTTGATCAGTCGATCAGTCATTCAGCCAGTCTGTCTGTCTATTTGACAAGTCTGGATCTGTACTGCTTATATCTTATTCAGGTTGGTCGACTTGTTTCCAGTCATTATGTAGCTGTCTGTATTCTCTCCCATTCTGTATGTTTTCACTATATCAACACACTGAAACTAACAAAACACACCATTGCTGCAGTAACCGAGCCCTGTGCAGCACTGCTAAGAGGCGACTCGTTGGCTGTCTTGGTAACAGAATTAGAAGATTGTATATTCATTTGACCAGCTACTAAAGAGATACAGTGAGCTGTGATACAACAAATATGACATATCTGGTGACTCACCTTGACCAGTACCTCCTACACCCCACTGCTCAGTTGAAGTTGACGTCTGCTGCACGTCTGCTGAACTGACAGGAAGACTTGACCTCCTATTCCTCACTGCAACTGCATTCCCCCTTCTCACACCTCCTGATCTTGTCAGTGGAGCAGTAAACTTCACACTAGCTGCAGTCTTCATGGGACTAGCTACAGAACTAGCAGGAGATTTAGGATGCAGCGTTTCTTTACTTGATGTGCTTGCTTTCCTCGTAAGTGGAGTTGAGACAGAATGTCTGCGACTCACTTTAGCTGGAGCAGGACGAGGAGTTACTACTGCCTTCGAAGTTGGTACGAATGTGTCCGGAGCGATAAACGAAACGCTTGGAATCGACAGCTGTGAGGGTACAGAAGACAGTGAACAATCAGGCATCTGACGAAGTTGAGAGTCGGGCTCAGGAAACAAAGTCTTGTTTGGATTCGAAATGCAGAGTGCCAATTCTGCACTGCTTCTCTTGACAAATGGGGACAGTTCACTATTTGATTTGTTTGATGACAACTTGCCCTCCACACGATTTAGAACTGATTTTAGAGGAGCAGTGCGAGCATAAGAATCCAAAAATCGATTCAAATACCTAACAGAAACAAAGCCATTTGCAATCACAAATAGTACAAATAAGGCTAGAGCTGGTGATACTTCTGTGCTTCCGCTCTCTGTCCCAACTGGTGTCTAAAGCAAAACAACATGACACGACTGCCCAAGAACTACCTGGCACATACCTTGTTGACTGAGTCTCATGGTATACACCATGTTGACCATACGTAACAACAATGCTATACTCGCCATCAGACGGGCATCTGTAAACGTTCAATTTACAACAATCGGGGCCTTCTCTGCCACTCGTTGTATCCAGCTTGATTTCGATACTCTGTAGCAACTCAAGAGCAAACTCATTCTCGCGACCATCCAGTTCGAGACTCTTCGCTAGCTGAACGACCTACGACATGTAACCAGTCTGATACAAGTGTACACTACATGAGCACATTCTTTGAACATACATCACGAGATGAAGGTGTACTAAGCTGCAACGGCCGTCTCTTCCACATGTCAGTTGTCTACAGAGATAAATTGTAATATAAAAAGATAGAATGCAAGCAGCAGAGACGTGTGTACATGCTTGCTTTTCAGCATTAATGCTGCTGGATTGTTAATCTTCTGGTGTTGTGAGCTCAAAATAAAATCATGGACAGCAAATTTAGGAGGAACCGGCTCAAGCCTCCTTGCTGCAAGTCTTGAGGCTGCTGCAGGAGACTGATGTTTGATTGCTCTAAGATAATTGACATTAGTTACAAATATTCAAGAAAGAAAGTATGATGTCATACTTTCGCATAACGTGGCTATTGTAAATGTCTTGCTCACAGTAAATGTGACTGGTTACAGCTAATACATCAGGAGATGGGTCCAAACACAATGGTCTCTAAAGTCATCAGATTAGCTGTCTAGTGCTATATGTTCATCACTACACACTTATACAAGTAGTACGGCAGATCACCTCAGTTGCCAGCAGCAGCTTTGACTCCAAGCTCAGTTTCTCCTCCTGAATACAAATATCAAAATTGACTATAATTGATAAGCATTCACCGCTACTAGAAAGAAGCTTAGGCCACTCACATAATGGACGTGTATCATATTGTTAAAACTGAAAACCTTACAACTATAAACTCAAACCTCCGTAATAGCCATGTCTGAGTTCTTTGAGTACAATCCTGTATACTCATGCACGTATAATGCAGTTAAAACAGTCACCTGCTCTAGCCTATTGCTTTATCTCTGCAGTTGACTTAGAGTACACACTCGACCACAACGTATGAGTAGTCTGGAATAGTAGTAAAGTAGCCTGCAATGTGAGTAGTTGTTATTGTTAACTCGTGTTATGTAACTGTCCATGTTCTGGTCGCTTTACTTACATTACGATAGTCCTTTCTCCTAAACTACCTTGCAAAGGAGGTTTGGTTAATTGTATTGCACAAGAGAGCTGAATTTGGAACTGTCTATGAACAAAATGGGGTCTAGCTATTTACCGTATTTCTGTGAATCGAATGACATGCTTTGTAATGTTTCAACATTGTCCTACTGGTGGTATTTGATTTGTACTGCTTGTGGAGTAGAAAAGCCGTCCATGTACACGCATGGTAGACAAAACAAATAACTAACCAAAAAATCACATGCATACACAGTCACCTGTGAGAGATTGCTTTCCCTTGCCATTTCATCAACAGCCATTGCCAATGTCTAAACGAAGACAAAAACTTTGTAACCCGCAGTTTAATTAATTAGGTATAAATAATTAATGCTAATTAAGTATGTAATGTGTTTATTAGTTACCTGATTTGTGGGTTTCAAAAGCACCAAATGTCTATTGTATGCAAACATATTAATGTGGTAGCATCGATAATCACGGACTTCAGCAATGAGGCATCCGCAGTACAAGAAACAAGACTACACACAAACACTGCTCATCACAGATTGTAGTCACAAGAAACCGGCATGCTAACGTCGTTGTCACAGAGAATGTCGAGGAGCATAGGAGGAATCTGTCACAACAATGCGATAACAAAAACGTGTTTTTGAATGCAACTTCGATGGTTCTGTGCCTGTTGACTGTCCAGATATTCTAGCAGTTCAGTGTCCTACGATATATAAATGATTGTCATATAAATAGACTATGCAAACACAAATACATTGCCTGATATGGAATGCTGGTTGAGGCAGCGCCTGTTTTAGAATCGTATGCGAGAATAAATTGATCGCTTATCGAGTGCAATAATACTCTTTCAGTTCTGACCTGATCCATTCTTTGCTGCTAGTGTTATTGTGTATCCTTCTGCATCGGGAAGCAAGTTGATGGTGAACGACACTTTGAAATGACCAGATGCAACAAGTGGCTCCACAAGGTTTCCATTCCCTTTCCATCTCTGATATGACAGGAAGAGAAATGTTGAGTCGATTAAAGAGACATATAGGGCAGCAAAGACAAATTCATGTCAAATGTATAAATGCTGATATCGTTATATTCAAGGACTGCTGCACTGCAGTGTGTGTGTGTGTGTGTGTGTGTGTGTGTGTGTGTGTGTGTGTGTGTGTGTGTGTGTGTGTGTGTGTGTGTGTGTGTGTGTGTGTGTGTGTGTGTGTGTGTGTGTGTGTGTGTGTGTGTGTGTGTGTGTGTGTGTGTGTGTGTGTGTGTGTGTGTGTGTGTGTGTGTGTGTGTGTGTGTGTGTTGTACAGTACTGTACAACAGAACTGTACACTCAGAGCAACGTGTCTCATCCAGACAGATGTGTGCAATTACATCATCACCTTGGAACCATCCACCACTGCAGCATTTTTCTTCCAGTAAACATGATATAATTCATCCCACAAGCTACCACTATTTCCATCTCTGTACACACAAATTCAACCCAACAATACATATAAAAAAACTAAGTCGACCACGTCATATAGTACACACTGTACCCATCATCATCATCATTATCATGAATGTTTTCCTCACTGCTTCTGCACTGCAGATTCCTTCTTGTAGTTTTGTCGTCGTTCAGTCCGCCTACGTGCCTTGTCTGATCAAGAGCCGCCTGTATTTCACGCTTTGAACGCTTCAAACCCATAGCAAGTGTTCATCTAATGTTTACCTTGATTCTTTCATGATTGAAGTGTCCTAGCATGATTAGACTGACTCACGTGATTTGTCGGTCTGGTCGGTTTCATATCAACAAGAATCTAAACTGTTTGTATTATCTAGATTACTAGCGGCGTGCTGTGGTTAACTACAAAGCAAACAGACATTCAGGAATCACTCAACCACGACAGTCAAGCATTGAGACCACTGCTAGTGTTCATCTAATTACATTAGTTAGCACTTTTGATTACCAAGATAAAAAAGCCTGGCTGACCGAAATTTAAATAGATAACTAATTAATAACTACTGTATTCTTGTTTGTATTTCTAGGTGCTAGCTGGACAGTGCATGTTAGGTAGAATACAGCAGATTAGATATTAGAAAGGCATCGTGCAATTCTAGGCTGTACAGTACGTCGAGTGAGACGATTGAAACGTGAACGAAGAATGTAAAGGACAAAGTTGTTGCAAAGAGGTGTATTGAAGCTCGCCCCAACAATGTTTTTCCGTTGCGAATAGAATAATTTCCACTATTTTGGGAAACCGGAAGTGTTCCATCCGGGATACCACATCATAAACAACAGCCGATCTCGTGCGTGGCTAGGGACTGAGTTAGAGTCGAACGAGGATCATCATCACCGGTCGAAACTTCATCTAGCGTATCGTCGGAAGACGAGACATCAAGCAGAAGGAGCCCCGTCGTCCTACCGTGCAAAGGAACCGTCGCGGCGTGATCGCAGTCACAATGACGCCGGAATGGTTAGGCCAATTTAGCGAGATGCCAGATCGTCGGTCGGTCGTTATGTTCGTGCTCTGTTAGGCTTTCCATGTTGACAGACACAAGTCGACTTGCGATCTTCGGCAGTGCCATTTGTCTCGTTGTTCACGGCTCCAGGCAGTAAGTCGAGAGCAAATAGTGTGTTTGTGTGTGTGTGCTAGCAGCTTTTTTGTGCTCGCCTCTGCTGCGGGTGGAGGGTCGTGACTCCGACAGGTGGTCAACGCCTGGAGCTTTGCCGAGATTTGCGTGGATGCTTGCCTTGGTGGTAATAATTGTGTTCTCTTTCTTCTCTAATTAGGTCTCTGAAGTTGGACGAAGAAGAGACGGTCGATGAGAATGGCACCGTGGTGACAAATACGAGGCAGTCGAGTAGGTTTTGAGCAAGAGCGGACTGATAGCTTGTCGCCTCGTTGTTTATTGTGTTTTTTTTTGTTCGTGTTGGGTGCAACAGACCTTCAGATTTTGGACTCTAAGCAGGCGTTGTTTTTGCCTGTTGGGGCGTCTGTTTCTCTTCTCATGCTTTTCTATTTCTTCGACTCGATGCAGTTCTTCTTCACTGTCGTCAGTACAGGTGAGAAATACCTGTTGTGATGTAAAGCAGACAGTCAGTTGCTGACGACTGGTGATATTGAAAGCAACTGGTACTTGTCACTAATACAATGAATTGATGTCTGTATTTCTACTTAGTGGAAATAGGGTAGTAAGGTTTGTGGATAGATTTGATTGAAAATGAAAAAGAGAGATGGAAATGTATTATGGGTGGTTTACAATTGTCGTCATTTTTACGAGGGTACAAAACGTACGCTTTTTGGCTACCCTTCTCCTCCCAAAAGTGTGTTTTTACAATGACGATTTTCTGATCACGTGCTGACATGTATGCATTATACTAAGACAGGGTTGTTCCCCAGCATACAAAAGGCACGGCGCTCCTCCATGCCTTGGCTTCCACTTTGTACAGGCCTGCCATGTTTTGCTGCACGAGTAGGCAGTGATTAGCTATGAAGACAATGGACTTGTTTGTGTTTGTATTTTTCCAAGTGGTAAGGTGTTTTTTATTTCCTGGGATACTTGGTTTGAAGATAAGACCAATTAGGACTAATTAAAATGAGAAGATAAATAAATCAATATCCTAATCATCATTTTACAAGCATATGCAAGACCTACCCCTACCCTCCTAACCCCTACCCTCCTAACCCCTACCCTCCTAACCCCTACCCTCCTAACCCCTACCCTCCTAGCCCCTACCCTTCTAGCGTACATTTTGTAGGCTCGTTGAAAACTACTAGCTTTAATCATGGGAGACTGTTATAGATAAATTGTAATTTACAAAGAACATACTCAATAACTCAATATCACTTCTTTACTGAAAGGAGCAGTATATTAGTTGTATTACTCAGTAAAGTCAATTTTTGCCATATTAGATACACATAGTGGTTATTTAGCTATGGCCTGCTACTTTGTTATATACGCTATATAGATACGCTATTTTACCAGCAGTCTCTGCCGATTGGACCAAATCAGTGATGTCGTGATCTCATCACGTGCACATGCACAACAAACATGAAAACAATCCATGTAGTCTCTTCTCGTAATTTGATGACTTCTATGCATGTCGATTGGTTTAATAAATGAAGGCTCTAGGGTGAGGTGGAGCGAAGTGACTGGTGGGGCGGGAGCACCCAGTCGGCGATATACTGTTCACCACCCTTGCCAATAGGAGTTGAGACAAATTTTTGTAGAGGTGGTAGTGTTGGCTTCTATCATGTCTGTGGTTGGTGGAAGAAGCAGTCAGTAGTCGGTGTTACGTAAAGTTCGAGATTATTCTGAGCTATCCAGCGAGATCGAGGAAAAGCACATTACACGGATCGCTTGACATTCTCGTTTACATTATGAGTTCATGACATCAATGATGTGGTCTAATCAGCACAGACTGCAATATAGCGTACTTAACACAGTAGCCAGTTACGGCTAAATAACCACTGCCTGTTAAATATCACAATCAGGCTATTGTTTCTATGGCTTTACTACAGTGAAGCAGATGATTTACAGTGTAACTTCAAATTTGACAGCTTATGGGAGTTAACATTTATGAGATACGTTATAGGATTAAAGATTGACTTTTACATCTTTCTTGATGATTTGGTAATGGTTTTGTCTTTGTGTTTTGTGCAGTTATTGCAGGGTTTTCAGTTGCAGCTTTTGTATTGCCATTTTTTCAATATATTTTCAAGGACTGCCCTGCACAGCAATGCCGGTAAAACTTTGCTTGTGTGTGTGTGTGTGTGTGTGTGTGTGTGTGTGTGTGTGTGTGTGTGTGTGTGTGTGTGTGTTTGTGTGTGTATGGTGTGTGGACCGGGAGTCGTAGGATGGCATCACTTGTGTCGTCTCTCACTTGTTTACCTGCGGAAAACTTGCAAGTCTCTCGGGGTCAATTTCCTGCACAAAGAACATCGACAAAGTCGCAGAAGAGGATTCCTTTGGTACTTTGCTTCATGGAATGTCAGGTCGCTCGTTGACGTTGACGGACCCCCAGAAACTGCATGTGTGAGTGCTTAAACAGCTATTGTTGAGGAGAGGAAAATAGACCTTGTAGTAAGAGAATTAGACAGATACAATATTAATGTTGCGGCTTTGCAGGAGACATGGTGGTTTGGGAGCAGGGCTTACAGGATAAGACTGATGTATGCAATGGTTAGGGCATTTGGCTCAAATGCCCAATCATTGAATTCCCAAGATGTGCTTTTTGGGTGTTTATCAGAAAAGCATCCATAAGGTGGCTCTAAGAAATGCTGGAAAGACATAATTAGGAAAGACCTAAATGATCTTAACATTCCAGAAAGCTGTTGGTATGACTTAGCAAATCAAGATCTGCCTGGAGAGACCATTGCCATGCCTGTCTGGAGTCTAGTCAAGTGTCATCTGGCAAAGTTGATTTACAAACTGTTGTCTGCCCTGAGTGTCACAGAGGTTTCAGACGCATTAGTGACTTGAAGAGACACAAATGTGTCTGTGTCCCCACTGGGGTAGTGTCCATTTAGACAGAAGCAATACAAGGAGGAGGGGGAGGATGTGTGTGTGTGTGTGTGTGTGTGTGTGTGTGTGTGTGTGTGTGTGTGTGTGTGTGCACATGTGCACATATTTATGATACTAACTGCAGATCTTTTCTAGTGGTATTGCGTGTTGGAGTCGCTATTGTGAATGTTGTGGTCCCTTGTCACTAGCTGGCCTTGCTTCAGCATTAGTTGCTACTATTGTTGTTGTAACATGGGTATTAACAGCTCACTGGGCTCTCATGGATGGTAGGATCATTGTGTACGACACTTTTACACCCTGTCACGCATATCCCTTTTTGTTTAGCACTCGGGTATGGTGTATGTGTCTGTATGATAGCATATGTTCGTGTATCAAGCTTGCGAGTGTCCACAGTGCTGCTTTGTGGTTTACTACTTTATGATGTATTTTGGGTAAGTCTATGTTTGTAATTGGAAGCTAAGCTAAACTACATTAACCTCTCTATCAGGTTTTCTTCTCTTCCGCAATATTTCACTCCAATGTTATGCTTGATGTGGCCACCAAGGAAGCAGACAACCCGGTTGGAGACACTTTGGGTTTGTTGTACATAACTGTTGTGTTACTAGGCCATGGTCTCTTGTAGGTGTCCATGCTTGCTAATCGAATGAACTTGAAACATGTTGGAATGTCAGCACCTCAACTGTCCCTGCCTGGGAAACTGATGTTTCCCAGCACAAACGTGCAAGGCCATTTTGCCATGCTTGGCCTAGGAGACATTGTATGAGATACATTGTGATGCCATGCTGCCGTGTTGTCTTGTGCTCTGATGTATGCACATGTGTAGGTCATGCCAGGTTTACTTCTCTGCTTTGTTATGCGGTTTGATCATCACAAGGCAAAATATTATGAACCTAAGTCAACAGGATTCAAGTACTATTATTTCACTATTGCTCTTATGGGCTATGCCGTAGGTGAGTCAAGTCTCTAATAGATAAAGTTTTGTGTGGCTGGCTTCATGTCCTTTATGGTCACATGGCACTAAAGTTATATCCCTGAGTGGTAAATGTGTATGTGGTTTGTCTGTAATACTACATGTTGCACTATGTCATGCATGTTTACCTATATGTACTTATTAGTTGTACGCACTACCATATGTACATGTTATCTCGACATACATAATTGATAACCTAGATTGAGAATAAATAAAAGCAGTTTTGGAGACTGATCAGGCGCGCGCGCGCACACACACACACACACACACACACACACACACACACACACACACACACACACACACACACACACACATTGTAAGCACATGACTAAAGGGTGTCCTTGTCATACATTTTGAATTAATATCATCTCTGCCAAGCGAGACTGGCACTGTACAATATAATATGTATGATAGTTCCAGGTTTGTGCACCAGTGCAAACTGCTTCCCAGTACATGTATAATAAAATTATTATATATGGCAAACATATAGACACTCTTGTCAATTTGTGTTATGTTTAGGTTTATTATTAGCTTCTATGGTGTCGGAGCTGACTCACCATGCCCAACCAGCTCTACTGTATCTGGTGCCTTGTACTTTGATTCCAGTTGTTATCTTGGCACGAGTTCAGGTACATGCAACATGTAGCCATTGCCTCTGAGACGTTAAGACATGTGTTGCATTTGTAGGGTGACTTACGACGCATGTGGGTAGAGCCGTTTGCTGGTCTAGAGAAGCCCGCAGATGTTCTAACAGTGTAATATGTAATATTAGAAAATAAATAAATAATAGAATAACAACGATGATGTAGTATACACACAACTAGATGATAAAGAGACACTTGTTTAGAATATTCCCTGGCGTACTATTCGATTGTGGCTTGTACATTGAGACCAACTGTTGTTCATTCTTGATCGCTGACATGCTTACTGTCATCTCGCAACCAAGCTGATGTACCACCATGATCTTCCATTTCACGTTGCAGTCTGTCCATGTCATTCCTGCAGAATAGAAGACACAAACTGTCAGTGTCACTGCAGTACCATTTTTTAACAAATGAGTGACATCAGCATAAACTTTGGTGATAGACCTTCCAAGCCATTGAGCATTTGAACGATTTATGTGTGTTTTCTATACTGGCTTTCTAATTGAATTCTATTTCCCAAACATGTAACTGTATGTATGTGTGTATGCTATTCTGCAAATAGTAGTACAAAACACATGGTTTTTAGGAATGGGTGCAATCAGTCCTAAATCTTGCCCTGTCTAGGCACTGACAGGGAGAAAAGATATCCAGTCGCTAAGATGCAACGTGTGTACGTGGTCTCACCATGTTCTCACACCATACCCAGATCATGCTTTATGCTTCAAGACGAAAAATCATCTAGTTAGGTGATGGATATGGACTGAACTATTGAGGTCTGTCACCAAGGTTACAAATAGAAAAGTCAATTTAGTTACCGTAGCAAGTCAAGGCACAGTTGTAAGTTGGTTGTGACACTCCTGCAATACAAATACATCTTTGTCAGCACGTACTGAGAAAAGTGCATGGAGACTAGCCTTCCAGATCCGCTCATGACTGTTTCATCAGCTTCCTGGTCTAGTGCATCCTTCATGACTGGGTCAGATATCAAAGTGGGCTTTGAGGACGGCACTCTTCGTGCCTGAAGGCACTGATCTAATAGAGTCGATGCCGTTTGTCTTAGGTTGTCATTTTGTATCTCCAGCTTTTCCATCCTTTCTTGAATGCTTCTTGCTTCCTGCCGCCTGATTTCTGCTTCTGTCCGTAGCTCCATTTCATCTACAGCAGTTGCTTCTGACTCCAACTGAAACAATGCCATTTGGTCACGACTCCTCATAACTTCTTCCTCTAAAGAGTTTCTGCCATCCCAGGTCTCTTTCAGCCTGACAATCATCTCTCTGTTTGATTGTTTTACCATTTCCAGCTGCTTCTGTGCCTCTTCCATCTCCAGTTTGTGCCTTTCTGAAGCCTTCTGTCCATATATATCTTTTTGCTCACATTCGACAGTCTTCAGCTCTAATTCCCATGTTAGGGATTCTACTTTTTCTATAAGTGATCTCTGCTCGTGTTGCTTAATCAGCAAGTCACTCTTCATTGACTCTAGATCAGCAATAAACCTCTGCACTTCTTGGTCTCTATTTTTCAATTCTCTCTCTGTTCTCTCCAGATTGCATTTGATCATGTCTGTTGTCTTCGACAGTTTATCCTTTTCTTTCTCCAGCTGCTCAACAGCTGCCGTCATTTGAGTTGACTGTTCTGTTGTTGTTACTAATTCGCTCTGCAGCGTTTCAATCTGAAGTCTTTGTTGAGATTGTTCCACCCTGGCACTGTCTAGCTGTCCAGAACGTTCTACCAGTTCAGCTTCCAAATAGGTAATGCGCCTTGTCACCTCTCGCTCTTCATCTTCATGATCTGCCAACACAGACTTGGCCTTGGCTGACAAATAGACAAGTGACTGATCTCGCCTTGCTAAAGCAGCTTCAAGTGCAGACGTATGCTGCTTGAGAGCTGAGTGTGCATCTAAGATACCTGCCAGTTTGCCCTTTTCCAATTCTAATGCTACTTTCATTTCCTCAATCTTCTGCTCAGACTCAAGCTCTTGGGACTTGGTTGCGAGCTGAAGGCAACTAATTTCTTGCTGCAGCTCTTGTACTTGCTGCTGATGATGATGGTAACCTGTCACATCCAATCTGCTCTGCTCTTGTAATCTACCCAACTTCATTTCAACAGCCACCTGTGATTGTTCCAATGCAAGTTGTCTTTCTCTGTAGCTATGTTGTTTCCTCTTGAGCTCATCTGTTAAGATACTCACTTTCTCCTCAAGTTTCTGGGATACACCCTCCAGTCTGTGACATTCTTCATCCCTCACAATGGCTTCATGCTTCATTGTTTTGATTGCACCTTCTAGCTCATTGATGTTATCGTAGGCTACCTCCAGTTTGCTTGACAAATGACTGATCTCACCTTTTTTGGCTGACAATTTGCTCCTGCAATCAGCATCTACAGCTACTAATTTGTCCTTCAGTTTCTCTCGTTCTAGTCTTGCCTCTTCTTCTCTCTGTCTTGTCAATTGAAGTTCTCTCTCTACAGCAAATTTCTGTTGTCTGATCTGTGCTAATTCCACAGCCTTTTGTGTAATATCGTCAGTCTTGCAATCGATTAACTTTTCCATGCTCTGTTGCTTTTGATAAGCAATCGATAGCTGAGAACTATGAGATGCTGCATTTATATCTCTTTCCCTGATAAGAGCTGACTTGTCTTTCTCCATTCTATTGGCTTTCAATTTCATCTCATTTATATCATTTCTTGCTTGCTGCAGCTGTCTCTCAAGTTCATTGATTTTTATCAGTTCTTCTTGACAGCGTTGTTCAGCTGTGTGACATTGCTGTTCCTTCATGTCCAAATGTTTCTTCATCTTTGAGGTCTCAAACTTTATTTGCAGTACAGACTTTACTTGCTCCTCTAAATGCTTGGTTGTTCCCTCAAGTTGTAAACCTAGCTGCTCAGCCATTTGTTCAAGTCTCTGTTTCTCTTCCTTGGCAGTTTTCTGTGCATCTCTCAGTGCCTTATCTACACCCCTCTTTTCTTGCTGTGCTCTTTCAAATGCTACTTCATGCCGTGACCAGTCGTTTGATATCTGTTCTAGAATTTCCATCATATGTCTCTTTTCGGTCATTCGAGCTTCTTGTAAACCAGAAAACCTCAACTCCAATTGCAATTGCTGAGACTGACTCTGTTCAAGCTCATCATGGCAGCTCTTCATTTCAGTTTTCAATCTACTTTTCTCTTCTTGCATTGTTTTCTGAAGATGCCTTAATTCTTCTATTTGCTGCTCTGATGCATCTCTCAAGGTCTCTAGTGTTTCAATCTTCTTTTGATGAAATAGCAGTTTATTTGACAACATAGAACAGTCAGACTGTTGTGTGGCAACAAGCTCACAAGATTCTTTCAAGAGAGTTTCCAGTTCCGTGACCCGATTTTCCTTAGATACCAAAGCAGTAACATATTGTTCTAGCTGTAAGCCTAATTTAGTGTTCTGGTCCCGTAATGACATCACTTGTTTTTCCAGTTCTGAGAGTCTGCTTTCATTCACACCTGCTGATTCTTGATGTTTCACCCGACTTTCCTTTTTGTTGCTGTCAGTGAGATTGAATGCCCGCTGTAGTTCTGTCTGCTCTACACGCAGTGTTTCATTTTTCTGCCTAGATATATCAAGTTCAGCTTGACATGCAGCAAGTGATGACTGCAAAGCAGTTTTATCTTCCAGGAGTTGAGAGTATTCTCTCTGCATGCTGTTAAATTTTCCTTGCAAGTGCGCGCTCTCTTCTTGTAAACTCTGAAGCTGTAAGGCAGCTTTCCGAGCCTTACGTTTCACACTGTCTGTCTGGATAGACGACGGAGATGCCCATTTAACTCCTTGAGAAAATGGTGGCGTATAAGGCAAGAAAGCACAACGACCAGTAACTAGTTTTTCCTGTTGAGTTTGAGTTTGATCAGACGATTCTTTGTCTCTAATAATGCCAAATGAATCCGCTACATTTAACTTGGTTGGCCACTGAGTTTGACTAGTTAGTATAGTTGACAGTTTTGATGAGACTGACTCACTTGCAAATACATTTAAAGATGCATCCATTGGCTTCTCAGATTTGTCAAATGAGAGTTTTCGCCTAAATCCTGACATGACACCTTGTGATCCAGTAGCTACAGACACTTGCTCTCCATCAGTCAATGGAGATGTCAATAGGTGTGAATTCAATTCTCTAAGAGATTCTGGTAAAGAACTGTGAGACGCAGACAAATCACTGCTGCCACTCCGAGGCGTAACAGAACAAGAGTCAGACCTCAACTCAACCGAAGCATTAAGAGCCACATCATAACTGCTCTTCGGCAAACTCTCGGTCTGAGGAAAAGTGGCCGTCGTCAGACTCAATCCTGACACTGAATGTGGTCGAGTTGGTGGTCGAGATGAAGATGACTCCACACCCTTACTTGCTTCTCTGCCTGTCTGACGTCTGACCAACATTGATGGCTCATCCACATCATCAGAATCAACTGGTTTATGAGATCCCCGTACTTCTTGCTGCTGCGTTGTCGTTCCTTCATTGTAGATATCCAACACCATACTCCGCATCTGAGACTGTAACGGATTTTCCTCTCCGTCGCTCGCTTCAGACGCGTCAGCTTGGCTAGAGTTTTTAGACATTCGCTTGGCGTTAAACAACTGCACTCTTTCGTGAAAAGCGGGACCAAGAAATTGCTGAGTGACAGCATTCAAAAGATCCATTGGTCACGTGATGGTCGTTACGGCCTAAGATAAGCAGCAAGGAAACTAACATCAGCCACCTAGAAAACTAAGCAAAATCGTAAATAC